>NC_045975.1:20981285-21096285 GCF_010909765.2 Amblyraja radiata | reverse complement strand
TGGCCAAAGTCCGCAATGAGTATTTCTCCTGTTTTTACCATGGAGAAAGACATGATGACTAGGGAACTTGGACAGTTAATGGAGATGTCTTGAGGACAGTCACTGTAACATTTGTGCCACTATTTAAGAAGTGATGCAAAGAAAAACCTGTGAATATAGATCAGCAAGCCTAACATCTGTGGTAGGACAGTTGGTAGAGAGGATTTTGAGGGATAAAACATATATGGATTGGATAGACAGGGATTGATCAAGGATAGTCAACATGGTTTGGTGCCGCCGAGCCCAGCCCCTGCTCGCTCCCTGGACTGGAGAGGAGTGAGTTGGAGCCGGGCAGAGGGCAGGGATGCAGACCGGTTGCGGGAGGCAGTGCAGGGCCTCGACGGTGGAATGGGCCACTACCGGGGGCTCAGCTAGACCGGACACCGCTCCAAGAGGCCTAGCGCGTGGACCGGACACGGCCTGCAGTGGCACAGAGTGATGGAGCAATGGTAGATGACACCAACAGCTACGCTTGGCCAGGCGACCCTGTAACGCTGCCAGGACAACAGGCCTTCATTGTCAGGTTAAGAACTCTACACCTACATCAAATGGAACTTGAAAATGGCACCAAATCTGGCGACTCTGTATACGGTCTCAGGGTACTACTACTATACACTTGTACTGCATCTAAGATGTTTGTCTAAGATGTATCTACGTGACTATGCATTGTGATACTTGTACTGAAGTGTATACAAAAATGAATACGTGTGACACAAAAAGTACCATTGAAGGCATAGTCATAGAATCATACAGCATGGAAACAGGCCCTCTAGCCCAACTTGCCCACGCCAACCAGCATGGTTAGTAAGTATGGAGATGACACTAAAATAGGTGGTACCGTAGAAAGTGATAATGGTCATCAGGAATTACAGTAGGATCTTGACCAGTTTGCCAAGAGGGTCGAGGAATGGCTAATGCAGTTTATTTCAGTGGGAGATGTTGTATTTTGGGTGACACAGTGCTGCTCCGGTTTCCTCTCGCATTCCAAAGATGTGCAGGTTTGTACATTAATTAGCTTCTATAAATTGTCCCCAGTGTGTAGGATAGAACAAGTGTATGGGTGATTGTTGGTCGAGGTGGACTCAGTGGGCCGAATGGCCTGTTTCCACACTGTATCTGAATTAAACTAAAGTCAAACCAGGGTAGCATTTTCACAGTGAATGGTCAGGCCCAGCAGAACATTGTAGAGCAAAGGGATCCAGGGCTACAAGCACATACTTCCTTGAAACCGGCATTGCATGTAGATAGAGCAGTGAAGGCAGCTTTTGGCACACTGGTCTTCATCAGTTAGGGGACTGAGGATAGAACTTGGAATTTTATGTTACAGTCGTGAAAGACATTAGCGAGGCTGCACTTGGAGCATTGCGTTTGTTTTGGTCACCCTGCTATCGGAAAGATGCCATTAAACTGGAAAGAGTGCAGAGAGGATTTACGAGGATATTGATAGGACTCGAGAGCCTATTGAGACCTATATTGAGACGTTGAGCAGGCTAGCATTGTATTCCTTGGAGAGCAGGAGACCAAGGAGAGATCTTATAGAGGTGCATAAAATCATGAGGGGGATAGAGTGAATGCAGAGTTATTTTTTCCAGGGCAGGAAAATCAAAGACTAAGTTTAAGGTGAGAGGGGAAAGATTTAATAGGGACCTGTGGGCAAATTTTCAACACAAAGGGTGCTGGGTAGATGGAACAAATAGCAGGAGGAAGTAATTGAGCCAAATACTATAACAACATTTAAAATGTATTTGGATAACAAATGCCCTTTTGTGCATTGAAGGGTGTAGGCTAAATGCAACTAGATGGAACTAGCTTAGATGGGGCATTTGTCAGCATGGATGAAGTGGGTTGAAGGGCCTGCATCTGTGCTGTACAACTCTAAGACTCCCTAAGAATTAGGAGCATGAATAGCCCCTTTTTTACTCTTTGAATCTGTTCTGCTATTAGCTAAGATAATGACTGATCTTCTAGCGCAGTCCCATTTCCCTGCAATATTTCCCTGCAAAATCATAACATCTAGGAAGTTGTTGACCTTCAATTTGAATGAACCCAATAGCCCAAAGTCTGTTTGGTCATAAGACTGGAGAATTCCAGATTCACCACCCTCAAAGAAATTGCCCTACCCACTCATTCTGAGATAATAACCCACATGTAAATTTATTAGTTTTAAAATTATTAGTCTTTATTAATTTCGATACATTAGTCTGGCGAAGCATCATCCCTGTATCTACCTTATCAAGTTCTATAAGAATTTATGTTTCAATAAGATCTAATTTTTCTAAACTATTGAGAATATGGGCTTGGTCTATGAATCTTGTGTCATACAGCAAACCTGCCATCACTTGAACCGATCCAGATGTACTCTCTTTATTGCTTTTTGTGAAAGTGAAAATCTGCAATGTGAACAGTTTTAGAGAACAAGCGAAACAAAGTACAGCGCCAGAGACTCCTGATTACTGGTGCTATCTGTACGGAGTTTGTACATTTTCCCCGTTACCTGCGTGGGTTTTCTACGAGATCTTCAGATTCCTACCACACTCCAAAGACGTACAGGTTTGTCGGTTAATTGGCTTGGTATAAATGTAAAATTATCCCGTATCTGTAGGATAATGTTAATGTGCAGGGATCGCTGGTTGATGCGGACTCGGTGGGCCAAAGGTCCTGTTTCCGCGCTGTGTTGTGTACTCACCTCAAATGTCATTTCAAGGATACTTTTGGGTATTTGTAAGATACCAGTCTCTCCCAACTCTCCTGAGATACAGATCCAGGGATTTGCTGTGAACATGGAGCCACCCAACTTCTTACTGGGTATGACCAACACATGGTATGGAATCACTGTAAATATGAAACACATAATTCAGAATTAAAGGACGTTTAGGAAGGAGAAGAAGAGAAATTTATTTCGTCAGAGAGTGGTTAATCTGTGGAATTCTTTACCACAGAAGGCTGTAGAGGCCAAGTCAGTGGATATTTTTAAAGCAGAGATAGATAGATTTGTGATTAGTACAGGTGTCAGAGGTTATGGGGAGAAGGCAGGAGAATGGGTTAGGAGGGAGAGATTGATCAGCCATGATTGCATGATGGAGTAGACGCAATGGGCCAAATGGCCTCATTCTACTCCTATCACTTATGACCTTATAATGTACATAAAACAACCTGCATAGAGTACCTTTAAATTGCATTGTGCAAGAAATGGGGAATGTTTTTTTCTGCTTTTATCTGGATAATGGCCCAAGATGTGTAGCCACTATAATAACAGGTTTAATGACACTCAACATATTAACTTGGAAATATCCCAGCAACTGGTAGCATGGAAGATTCTTTCATGACATAAAATTGCAGCTTGCCCTCAGCATTTTAAAGATTTTCAGAATTTGCTAAATTACGTGTCAATTAAAATAGCTATTAGAAATCCAGGCTGACATTTACCAAGCACCTATAGAATAACGAGATTTACAATCCTGCAATAAACCACTTCAGCATAAAATGGAGCATTTCAAATAGCCGTCTCATTCCTAAATATATTAAGTAGTTTTTAAGAGGTTTTGGATTTCCATCCTTCGCTGTTTTTCAGTTATTCCAATCTTTCATTTGCTCGATTTCTTTCTGCAATAAATTTGTTATTGAAAATTAATTTTCATTTTAATGTCCTTCATCCACATTGATTGAAGAGAGGAAATATTTCCTCCATCATTTTCTAAAATCCCAGACTCACTGTTTTTGTTGCTTCTTCGTTGATAACTTAGAAGTTATCAACTTAGAACTTCAAGGTAAAAAAGATGAGGAGAAAAGCCAATCCAATTGCTTGGAGGGGGGGGGGGGGGGGGGGGAAGATAGGGGGTTGTATATCAAAATGCTTCAGTACAGCAAATTGATGATCAATAATGGAGTTAAAAAATCATCCTCATGGGCTTCGGATGTTTTGAGTCCCTTGCAATGTTGTTATTAAATTAAGAATACCAATTTACCATAAAATTGGGGCTGAATCTTCGTCATCGGATAAATGTGAGAAATAAGAACTTTCCAAGCACCTGATCTTAGTAAAAAGGAAGATAATTTACATTTTTGCAGATGGATGGCAGCAAGTATTAGAAACTTTTCAACAAACTGCTGGTAATATCCTACAGCAATAAACTAATTCCTACATCATTCACAGATGAGGGATGGTGAAAGAGGTGAAAAACCTCTGTGAACTCCAGTTGATCTGAACTTTGAGTAAACACAATGATGATTTAATTTGCTTCAAATTTAAATATGATTTTAGCAACACGATATTTTTTATTATAGAGTTGCAGATCACATGAACTGTAATGATTTTGAAAACAATTAAGTTATACGTAACTTTTGTCACAAAGGTATGAATCACAATATTAATGCACATCAAGAAATATGAACATGTGCTTATATAAAATAGTGGAAAAACGCTTTGTTGCAATAACTGTTAAAATCAAACATCCAATGGTTTTGTCATCATTCACTTACTGATTGTTGTAAATGCATTTGTAAAGCAGAAGTAATCCACTGCATTGAATGAAAGGAGGTGGTACAAGAATTGTTCCTTCTCATCATCACAGCGAAGGAAGGCATAACGTTTATAAAGTTTTCTAAAATTAAAAGATAAATTCAAATAAGAATATCTTCGTAAGAAAGATAATTTAAAAGTTCAACCAAATATCAACAATATGTTAGGATGTCTCTTGATACTATTAAAGGTCATATTATGCAATTAAATGTAAGGGCAGTATGCCCATGGATTTTGATACACAAGGTGAATGATCGTTTAAAGGAAGGCAGCACAGACACTCCTCGACTTATGTACGGATTACATTCCGCAAACGACACAAACTGCTGGAGTAACTTAGCAGGTCAGTCAGCATCCCCGGAGAACAAGGACAGGGAACATTTTGTGTCAGAACCCTTCTTCAGATTGAATTGTTTCACCTTAAATCTAGGTGTCGATACAGCTGATCTACACCAGCTAGACCTGTTGTGGCACCGCTAAAAACAAAGAGGGATCAACATGACTCTAATGAGTACTTTTGTAACTTTGTCGGTGCCAGAAACATAGCGACTATTTGTGTACTTTGTGTATTGTATGTATTGTATGTAAAAGCAAAGAATTTCATCGTACCTAAGTACATGTGACAATAAAGTATCATTGAGTCATTGAATTCTCCAGAGAGGTTCTCGGATCAGCTTCTGTGTATTAACCAGCATCTGCAGTTCCTTGTTTCTACAGATATGAATATTTGTTATTTTTCATTAATGCAAGCCTCCTCTGGCCACAAAATGAGTTCCCACATGGCAGAAAATGACTAACACCTTAGCAACAGGCAAATCCATCCCACTAGTCTCCCATATGTTGGTTTGCATGCAGCTGCTGTACACAAGCCATGGGTTTGTAAGATGGGGAGGAACCTGTACTCAAACTAATTAATTCCAAGCCACCAATATCGTGATTAAGGCTTCGGATATGCCTGTTATCAAGGCCGAAGCAATGTAGTTTTCCTTTTGTGACAGAGATGACAGCTGCATTGGAATGTTTTCTAACCAGCACTGCTGCAGAATGTAGTCATATTACAATCCGATCACATTCAGGTATTGATCTGTATAAAAGCAAATGATTGTGACCATGAGATGTAGTCTCCAAAGAATCCTTCAATAACTACAAGGGCAGAACAACCATTCCTTGTACAATGTGTAAGAAGGAACTGCAGATGCTGGTTTAAACCGAAGATAGACTTAAAAAGCTGGAGTAACTTAGCGGGACAGGCAGCATCTCTGGAGAGAAGGAAAGGTACTTCATCAACCATTGTTTCAGCAATTTAGTTAGCAATAACCAACTGGCAAACTAGTATACTTACTTAGAGATTAACTGATTGTTGTTTAGAAAATTTGGAATTCATAAAACGTGCACATGCAAATGAGCAGAGTTATACAGTCAATGAATATGTATTCAGATTGCCATTCTATAATATTACCGGGAACTTGCCTATTTTTATCCATCACGACATTTCCACTATAGATCAGATTGAATAAAGTCAACACTGGTACACTTCTTAACCCAGCATATAACCTCGCATCATCACCCTCTTCCTTCCCAGGATAATAGATTCATTTTGGTAACCAGCACCTTTAACCCAGTTATTAAATCAAGAAGACCTACTTCCTTTTAATAAAATTCTCACAATTCTTAGTGTGGAATCAAAACTAGAATTACCGGAGTATATAGTCGAAGCTTATGTGAGATTTTTTATTGTAAGTGTAAACTTGGCGGTGAAAATAAAATATCAGAGTTTAAGTTTCCCTTTAGCATAGAAATCATGTGGCTAGATTCTAATTTGCAATTATAACACGCTATATTCCTTACTTTGTTAACTCATGGTCTGATAGCAGCTGCTTGAGATGTCTAGACAGCAGTTTCTTTTCCATCGAAAGTCTCACCCAAGCTCGAGCCTTGCCCACGTCAGTTTTGATCTCACCAATATTCTGAATATGCCTGTAATAGAAAGAAATTCAGACAATAAGGAAACACATTCCAGCCCAAGTTGACTTCATGGCATAGATTTATTATCTGAATGGGTTCTGATAGGTATTCATCATTGTAGATTTTATAAAATAGATCAATTACTATAGGAAGAGGGACTGCTTATAAATAATCTAACGATTGCAGGCTGCCCAGCAAAGCATTTTTTTCTTTTTATGACTAGAAATTATGACACGAAATACTAATTTACCTACACAACTGCCACAGCATATATTAACCGATTTGATTAGTTTCCTGAGACCTAGGAAAAACCCACATGGTCACGGGGAGAATGTGCAAACTTCGTACAGAGAGCACCCGTAGTCCGGATCTAACCAAGGTCTCTGGCGCTGTAAGGCAGCAACTCTACCACGACGCTACTGTGCCGAATGTTAGCTTATGATTCCACAGTGTCAACTTCCATATGCAAGTACAAAGCAGTATATGGTGAAATGCAGCATTATCGCAACTATATTCAGGCTTGAGCTGACAGGTGGAAATAACATTCATGTCATCTCGACTGTCCGGAAAAGACCATCAGCAGTGAGACAGAATGTAATCACCAACTGTTGACATTCAACTGTAACTGTATCACACAATCCTGTGAGTACAAGAACAGGTTAGAGATTGGGTATCCTGCAGTGATTGAGTTGCATTCTATTCCGACTCCAGAAATCCACCATTGCTACAAGGAACAATTCAAGATGGAAGATCCTCCACATACCTGGATAAATACAGCTCTAACAACTCTCAGGAATTTCAACAACATCTGTAACAGAGCAGTTGCTCCATTTATAACAGCTTATCCAGCATCCTTTCCTCTGCCCACAGTGCCCCAAAAAACATTGGTTACCCCAGCGGTATGAATATTGACTTCTCTAACTTCAAGTAACCCTTGCTTTCCCTCCTCTCTCCATCCCTCTCCACTCCCCCGTCTTACTGTCTCCAACTACATTTTATCTCTGTTTGCTTTGTAGTTAACTTCTCCCAGCTAACAATGATCTATTCTACATTTTCCTTGAGCTTCATTTCCCTTGTCATGTTTTCACACCTCATACTTCCTTATCTATCTTATCTATGTACCTCCCTCTCCCCTGACAACAGTCTGCAATGACAGCCGTTCAATTGTATTCTTTCCAGGACAATAAAGAATGGACAGCAAAACGCTTGCTTTGTATTTTTTTAGGTGGCACACAGCTGATAGTCCTGCTGCCTCATAGCACCCAAGAAGACCCAAATTTAATCCTGACCTCAGGTGCTGTCTGTGTGGAGTTTGCACATTCTCCATGTGACTGCATGGGTTCCCTCCGGGTGCTCTGGTTTCCTTTCACATTCCAAAGATTTGCAGGTTTTTAGGTTAATTGATCTCGGCAAATTGCCTCTCATGTGCAATGAGTGGATGTGAAAATGGGACATTATGGAACTAGAGCGAAGGGGTGATCGATGGTCGGCATGGATTCGGTGGACCAAAAAGCTCAATTTCCATGCTGTTTATCTAAACTAAAACTAAAAAACTCAACGAGGAAAGGATTGGCAAATTTAAATGAGAAAATAATTTAATGTCACATTTGGTTAAGTACAATATAAAGCACAGCAAATAAACAAATGTTTTGGTTTATTAAATACAGTCCTTTAGACTGAACTGCCCATTAGATGGCATTGCATAGCTATCTTATATTAGTTTAGATATTATTGTCAAGTTTACAGAGGGATAATTTAAAGCTCTTGTTTGTGTACCGTCAAGTCAAAGACTATGTATGATTACAATCAAACCGTTTAAAGTACAAGGATAAAGGGTAGAACATTTAGTGCAAGATAAAGTCGTCCAATTAAATATAGTTCAAAGATCTCCAATGAGGTGGGTGTGTGGTCAGAATCACACTCCAGCTGATGAAAGGACCGTTCAGTTGCCTGATAACCGGGGGGGGGGGGGGGGGGGGGGGGGGGGGGGAATATCCCTAAATGTAGGGTTATGAGTTTTCAAATCTCTGCATCTCTTGCCTGGTGTGAGAAGGTTAAAAGAGAGAGTAACTGGGGTGAGACTGGTCCTTGATTTTGCTGGTAGCCTTGCCACAGTTAAGCGTGAAATGTACACAAAGGAAAAAAATCTGGTTAATTGATCTTAAGATCCAAAAACCGGTCCAGTATTTGTAATTTTCGTTCTCCTCTTCTCAGATACACCATTCCTGTCAGTGAATGGTAAAAAAAAGTTACAGATGACAGTATGGGGCAAGTTATAAAACTTTTACTAGAGGTAGTTCATGCAGAAAAGCGATGTAGTCCAGCATTTGAATCACCATTGCATTGAGGCTGTGGGTAAAGTGCTAGGGATTAATCTAAATGGGTACTTGATGGTCAGCATGGACAAGGTGGACCAAAAGAGCCAGCTTCTGTGTTGTATGACTCCATAACTTACTCCCAAAAAATATATAATTAAAAAAAACCCAGCAGGTGACGATAATAAACACACCTCATATCCCGTGTGAGAGAGATCTTCAAGGGAGGCATGCAAGAACTATCAATTTTCCTCCTATCTTGATCGTGGATGAATCCTTTGAATAAAGACAAAATAAGAAATAAGCTAATTGCGACTTTAACATATCTACAGCTTCATTTCCGCACCGCACATCCTAGATTTGTTGACACTATACATGTGAATTTATTTCAGTGAGCATGTTATTGTGGTGATTTTTAAAGGGTATTTTGAGAACTTGATCCTGTTCATACAAAGAATCTGGAAACAAAAGTCCTGCATTTCCAAAACTGAACATCAACTGTCAGATTGTCCCAAAAACATGACGTACACTATTATCCTTACCAAAAGAAAAGAAAATATATCATCCAATACATCTGTGCATCTTTCTCTTTTTAGATGGTTAAGGACACCATTGGGTCCATCTTAATTTTTCCATCCAGAGAAATGCCATACTGAATTAGGTCAGTGTTCAATAGAATTCCTGCATGGAAATTTACTCTGGGCAAAATATATATATTCAAAGATTTGAAAACATCTTACCTGGGCTGCTGGTGGTTCCAAGCAAAGCTTCATTTTTCTCTTTACTCTCCTGGTAATGTAACAGATGAGACCAGAGGGCTGATTTACCCTATCAGAAAATATAGTGTGGGCGATGTAACATTGGTACAGTGCACGTCAATCAACAGGACAACTTTCCAATAGAAAATATGGTAAACATGGTTAAAAAAAAAAAATCAGAAGACTACAACTTGAAGAAACCTATGCTGCTGGATACAAGGTGGTGCATTCATTTCCAGTACAGATGTGATGTCTGCCTCATCATCACATTAGGCAGACACAAAATGCTGGAGTAACTCAGCGGATGAGGCAGCATCTCTGGAGAGAAGGAATGGGTGACGTTTTTGGGTCGAGACCTTTCTTCAGTCTGAAAACGTCGCCCATTCCTTCTCTCCAGAGATGCTGTCTCACCCACTGAGTTACTCCAGCATTTTGTGTCTACCTTCAATTTAAACCAGCATCTGCAGTTCTTTCTTACTCATCATCACATTACCAACACGATTCTCTTGCAATTATGTATAGGTTGTCTATGGAACTCATAGCACTCTCACTTCTGGATGCTGCCACTCTTGGCTTGCGTAGCCAGTGATTTGTTTAAAAAAAAAATCAATATTTAATAACACATTGAGAACTCCGGGGTAGGGGCAGCAGAGGAAGTGATTGTTTTAACACCACACATTTCAGATATGTCGTACGTATAAAAGGACTGCAAAATAGTCGCTGAATAACTAAAATACAATCAAGATGGCATCAATAATTGCCATAGAAAAGAATAGTTTATTACCTTGTAATGGACCCTGCCAAAAAGTCACAACAAGTAAAAGCAACAGAACATCTAACAGCCCAACTCCATGTGTTTGGGCTCAGTGGCAGCTGAAAGCTGAGACAAAATGACATGGTGCTGCATTTTTTTTCTCACAAAATGTGTTTTTGGAACTGGATCACTTGCGCACAGCAAGGTCCAAGATGAGTTAATGCAGGGTGGCAGTGGCACAGCGGTAGAGCTGGTGCCTCACAGCACCAGAGACTAGAGGTTCGATCCTGACCTCAGGTGCCGTCTGTGTAGAGTTTGCACGTTCTCCCTGTGAACATGCGCGTTTCCTCTCAGTGCTCCGGTTTTCTTCCACATCCCAAAGACGTATGGGTTTGAAGGATAAATGGCCTCTGTGAATTATAGGGAGAATAGAGGGAGAGCGAAAATGGGATAACATAGAACAAATGTGACTGGGAGGGAGTTGAAGTTGGTACTATCACAGCATTTAAGAAACATTTAGAAAGGTACATGGATTGGATAGGTTTAGAGGGATATGGGCCAATCGAAGACAGGTGGGACTAGTATAGATGGGATATGTTGGTCGGTGTGGGCACGTTGGGCAGAAGAGCCTGTTTCCACGCTATATCACTCGTTAATTCACACTTTTGTAGCATTTAACCTCTATTTAGGCAGCTATCATAGATCTCAAATAGAATTGTAGATTAGAAAAAAAAATACATTACAAATTACAGCCAATCAACCCAAGTTGTTAAATGGATAATGGTTCACAATTCAATGTGATTCTGCTTCACCTACAATGAACACAACATTTTAACCACGACTTCTCTTCATGTTTAAGGAAAATCATTCTTCTGTTCAAAGCAGTGATTTCCAAAAGGTGAGCTGCACACCAAGTCCATTGAGAGCACAATAAAACATCTATCCTCTGCTGGATAGAAAGAGCTACTGCACATGAACCGAGTCTGCGCAGATAATGAGGAATTTAATAGAACACCATCTACTGGTACTCATTCACCAGCAACAATATGGTGACCAAAGATTGCTTGATATGCAAGCATTTTCCAGTAATCAGAGATATAGGAAGGCAATTTCAACAAGACCCGAATCAAAATACCTCATGCCAAGCAGCATTGCATTTAAGGGACAAACCAAGGGAAAATTTAAATCCTCAGAGAAGAAAACATCGTCATTCTGAAGAAGGGTCCTGACCCGAAACATCACACAGATTAAGAAAACTTTAAATGGCAATAATTAGAAGGCTAGATCAATATTACAAGCAGCTTACAATAAAGCCAATTAGCTCCTGTATAATAGGAAGCATCTTTTTTAGGTTTAAGCATTTGAAAATTTGCTGCAGTTAAATATAAACTCAATGTTGTAATAGAAAGCCAGCAAACCCTAGAAGCTTTCCTAATCTCTGTTAATTTTTTGTCTTGTTCCAATACACACGAAGTTTCAACTTGACCCTGCAATGGTATTGGAATCACTTCACCAATAAAAGACAAGACATAGCGGTGGGATTAACATCAGAAAAATGCAAGAAAATTCACAGCTACAAGTCATCTTTGATTCATTACCACATCACTGTATGCTAAAACTAGCGTAATACTTCTAACTATAACACAAGGACCGAGATTATCCATGTCATGGACAGTGGTCGAGAATAACCTCTTCAATATGCAGCACACACACACTGATTATATGTGTAAAGAAATTAATGGTCAAAGTGCAAAGGAAGAATATACGGTTGGGGATTATTTATGGGTTATGAAATTAAGAGAAGGTAGCAACCATTAATTCAAAATAACAACCAGTCCTCAGAATATCTTTCTAATGTACTTTAAAAGCAGTATTCAATTACAAATTATAAGGACAGCTTTGCAAGCAGGCTGCCTACTCACAGGACCGTGATAAACCATTGTGATGGAGATGAAGGAAGCTTCCAGGCCAGACTTGTTTGTCACTTGGCACGTCAAGCGATGCCATTGGCATATTTGTCTATTGATAACTGGGGTATCTGTGTACTCAAGAAACTTGGCCCTATAAACACTAATTTGGGGCATCTGGGTTCTCCGTCCTCAGAAGCTTTTAGACTATTCATATGAATAACTGTGTCCCAGCAAAGCTGTTTGGAATCGACAATATGGTACCATTGTAAATATGTGGTTTTGCAAACTTGCCTACACTCAAAACGGTAATTGTAGCTAGCGAAACTGGAGTCAATTGTTTCTTGCTGTCTTTGTATGCCATTGAAACTGTATTCCTTGATTCCTTGTGTCTGTACACACGATTCCTACAGATGGCAGGAACTACAGATGCTGGTTAGCATATTATTCGTTAATTGTTGTCTTTGTGTTTGAAACATATAAACTTGATGTATTTTGAGTTTGGGATTCTACTAAAAAGGTCTCCAAGAGAATGTTTCCTTCTCTAAATGAATAAAGACTTTTATAACAACCAGCTTCAGCTTCCAAGTGTCTGAGTTCAAATGGTTACAATATACCCAAAGAAACCCCTATTGCATCCTACTAACTGGGCACCCTGCTTATTGTCTGTTGTCTATTTCCCTGAACAGCGTGCAGTTTTAATTTATGGCTTCCACAAACTACACAGGGGCGTGGAAATGAAATCAACCCATCAGTAAAAAATTCCACGTAACTGAAAAATTAAATTTCCTTGGTCAATCACTGTAAATCTGCATTCCTAAATTAGCTCCTAGATAGCCTAACAACTATTGGTACAAATCAATGTAGCTTTTAAATTACCAGATGCAACATCACGCAAGATCATATCAAGATAAAGTATCATTGGATCAACAAATATTTCACGCAGAATCGAGTCTTATTCTATGTATCAGTTATTTCGAAAAAGGTCTTATTAGTGTACAGTACAGTAATTATATATTATAACCATATCTTGGTTACGTACTTGCTTGACCTGTAGTCCATGACTCCATATTCTCTCCAACAAATCACAGAGGCTGGCTATTAATGTATTTTCCTCCACTCCTGTGAGGGTCACCTCCCCATGACCCAATTCCACAGCTTCACGCCCCATTTTCTCCACCAACATGCGCTTTGTCTGCAACAGAGAAATTTTGTAGATCAATAAACAACAACTCAAGCTTACAATATCGGACAATTAAAAAAGAAAAACTGAGAACTTCTAATTCTTTGGAGCGGTTATTTACAGTCTTGGATCAAGGATGAGTGCATGCAACCAAATTCGCTGATGATGCAAAGGTACAAGTCTTGGTAAATTGGAGTTTGGAAGAACAACAGATGATCTTCATTAAACAAACAGAGTCTAAAGAAAACTGACGGTATTGAAACCAAGAGAAAAGGGATCATCGGGACATAGCTTCTGAATATGGAGCAACACATATAACAAAATTAGAATTTCTTCGCTCAGAGCATCATGAATCTTTGGCATCTCATGCTCCAGAGCCGTGGAAGCAGAATCATTGAATATATTGCAGCTACAGTGAGAAACGCTGGAACCAAAAAGGGCAGGGTGCAAGAAAATGATGTTGAAGCCAAAAACTGGACCAGCCTTTCTCTAACTGAATGAAGGAGATTGCTCAAATGGCTGCATGACCTATTCTTTCTGTCTGAAGTAGGATCTCAATCCAAAACATAACCCATTCTTTCTATCCAGAGATGCTGCCTGTTCCACTGAGTTACTCCAGAATTTTGTGTCGACCTACTCTTCCAACTGTTTTAAATTCTTTATTTTGTACTTCGGCAGGTTGTTGATTTACAAACACAAATATCCCAATTTTGATAAACATGTCTTTTCAGTAAAGAAAACTGTTTGAGTTTTGGTCACAATCAGGCTGGGGAAGAGGAAGGAAGCATACTTTCTGCATTTAATTACTATCATGAAATGCATGCACAGGCACTATAGAGCTGCGCTACAAAAATTATAATCTGACAACATTCAAAATCTAGGTTTGCATGTGAAAAACTTTGATTTGGGAGCACTGTTAAAAAGGTTAACGTTCCCCCAGACACAGTCAGTGCTTTCCAATGGGAAAGGGAAAACATTGCAACAAGAGTGTATCTACTTTGTTACGACATTCCTTCAGCAGACCCTCAACAAACTTCCAGTTGGTATGTGCAATTACTGATGGCGAGAGGTTGGATAACTTGGGCTGACGCACACCTGTGCCAAGACTCCGAGCTTCCTGGATGTATTTCTGCAATCAAACAAAAATGTACCTGTAATACAAATGAACGTGAACAGAACCAGCAGTTCACATATTGTAATTCAACAGATCTCCATTCAGAGAAAAGATGGGGGTTTGTTTTAAAGGTGAAATGGACCAACATGATGATTTGGAGGAAAGTTTAAGACTTCATATAATCAGCAATCCAAATATTTTTCATAATACACATCTATAATATAACATGCTAGCTAAACAGTAATGATTATGTTCCTGAATAGTACTTCAAAAATCTGAAAAATACTCAGACTGAAAAGCAATTTTAACCAGAAATACCAGAACAATTTCTTCAAAAATCTTGATTATTACCTTTAGATTCTGCAACTGCTTTTCAAGGTGCCAGTGTATACACTGATCAGAGAGCCATGAGAACACATAATTACTATCATGGATTTGATACAATTCCTCACGGTAGGCTCATCCAGAAGATTAAGTGGGATTAAGCGATTAGGTTTTTTGGATGAAGAACTGGTTTACTCAAAGAAGACAGAGGTTGTGGTGGAAGGGTGTTATTCTAACTGGAGGAGTGGATTTCAGCAGGGATCTGAGCTCAGACCCTCAAGTCCTAGCAACATCCTCATAAATCTCCTCTGCACCCTTACCAGTTTAACAACATATTCCCTGTAGTAGGGTGACCACAACTAAACATACTACTCCAAATGTGGCCTCACATTCCAACTTCTATATTCAATAAGTAGACACAAAATGCTGGAGTAACTCAGCGGGACAGGCAGCATCTCTGGAGAGAAGGAATGGGTGATGTTTTAGGTCTTGACCCTTGAAAGGTCTCGACTCGAAATGTTACCCATTCCTTCTCTCCTTCAATTTAAACCAGCATCTGCAGTTCTTTCTCACACATTCTATACTCAATACTCTGACTTATGAAAGCCAATGTGCTGAAAGCCTTCTTGATCGCCTTACCTGTGACACCACTTTCAAGGAACTATGTACCTGTACTCAGACATCCCTCTGCCCTACAACACTCCCCTGAGCCCTGCCATTTACTGTGAAGGTTCTGCCCTGGTTTGACTTCTCAAAATGCAACACTTCTGTATTAACCATTCCTCAGCCCACCGACTCAACTGATCAAGATCCTGCTGCAATTGTTGATAACATGTGAAGTAAACTAGAATGCCTGAAGAAGTATGGCCAAATATTGTCTCAAATTGAAAGTGAAAGGCTACAATTGAAAAGACTAACCTCTCTTTGATCATTATCCAAGTGTAGGTGTTCGGTGTGCTGTTTTTGCCTGTCCCTTCGCCTCCACTGGGCTGGCGCACTTCTCTTCACCCATCTTTTAAATGATTAAGCACATTATAGGAATGAATCAAGACACACAATTGTACGCTTCATTTAAATGAATGCAGAAAATACTCAGCAATTATATTATTGCTCCACCCTCATGCGTCCCCTGGCCTCTGACCTTGTCCAAACTGTTCATGGCGAACTCTTGGAGAATTCTGACCATTTCCAAAATAAATTGGGAAGCACGGTGGAGCAGCAGTAGAGTTGCTGCCTTACAGCTCCAGGGACCCGGGTTTGATCCTGACTACGGATGCTTGTCTGTATGGAGTTTGTACGTTCCCCCCGTGGGTTTTCTCCAAGATCGCCAGTTTCCTCCCACACTCCAAAGACGTACAGGTTTGTAGGTTAATTGGCTTGGTATTAAAATATAAATTGTCCCTAGTGTGTGTAGGATAGTGTTAATGTGCCGGGATCGCTGGTCAGCACGGACTTACTGTATCTCGAAAACGAAACAAATTCTACTCTACTTGCTTCGTCTACAAACTTAAAAATATTCTTAAAGCCAACAACAAAAATGTCAGAGAATTAGAAAAAATACTCACTACCGTGAAAATAGACACAAGGGGCTTGAGTTTACCCTGAGGTGGCAAAACAGCAATTTGTTTTTTTAATTTAACTTGACCAACAGTTTTGTATTCTATACAGTCGCACAGGGTGACTTAAGCCTGCTCCGATTCTATGAGTTGCAATGTGGCCATTAAGGCCAATGCACAAAGCAGATTCTGGAGGTGTCTGACAGAGCAAGCAAGTGCAAGGGTTCGGAGTGCTCTCACTACCACACAGAATACTTCTCCACTTTGAGCAGTCATGGGTCAGAGTTTCTAATGGGCCAGCGAGGAGGTTGCATTTCTTCAATGTAATTTGGCCAATCCTTGAATCTTGTCCTCTATTGGTTTGATAAGATTCTCAGGATAATATCATCTCTTGAATACTGGGATTTATAGTAAAGCATGTTGTATCAACAGACTTAGAAAATAATGTGAGTGAGCAGAGACAACATAGATTTACAATCATGTTTGAAACTCATGTTCCTCTGACCATTATTTATTTAATCTTCTCTGGCGATCTCCTCTCCAGATCCACATGCAAGTCCGTTTGATTTCAGTTTTATCTTGCCTGGTGGAATCTGTCAATTTTATCTTTTCTCCCTTGTCTAGCCGCTTTTTTACCCATAACCACTAATCTTCCCAAGCTGTTGTTTACTTTTCCAGATCCCAACCATCTCCTTCTCATCTGAGACTGAGGCTTCAACTCTTTTCTATCTACTGATCAGCTCTCCGTACACATTACACCAAATTTCTTGTATTCTAACTTAGTTCATTTACAAAAAATCCAAATATGCCACACGTAGAACTGTAGAAGATGACAACCACAACATTCAATATCTCCACAGCCATTTCATTCATAGATCCCTGGGATTTATCAGTTTTTAGGCTTATTAGATTCTCTAGTTTCATTTATTTACTCAAACCCCTTTACTTCCTGGTTTCCACTGGGACTTTACTTCCTCTGCTATTTTCTTTGATACAAATTTAATCTGAACCATCTAAAAGCTAGCCTTTATAAATCAGAGCATTGAGTATAGAAGCTGGGATGTAATGTTAAAATTGTACAAGGCATTGGTGAGACCAAATCTGGAGTATAGTGTACAATTTTGGTCGCCCAATTATAGGAAGGATGTCAACAAAATAGAGAGAGTACAGAGGAGATTTACTAGAATGTTGCCTGGGTTTCAACAACTAAGTTACAGAGATAGGTTGAATAAGTTAGGTCTTTATTCTCTGGAGCGCAGAAGGTTAAGGGGGGACTTGATAAAGGTCTTTAAAATGATGAGAGGGATAGACAGAGTTGATGTGATCAAGCTTTTCCCTTTGAGAATAGGGAAGATTCAAACAAGAGGACATGACTTCAGAATTAAGGGACAGAAGTTTAGGGGTAACATGAGGGGGAACTTCTTTACTCAGAGAGTGGTAGCGGTGTGGAATGAGCTTCCAGTGGAAGTGGTGGCGGCAGGTTCGTTGGTATCATTTAAGAATAAATTGGATAGGCATATGGATGAGAAGGGAATGGAGGGTTATGGTATGAGTGCAGGCAGGTGGGACTAAGGGAAAAAAATTGTTCGGCGCGGACTTGTAGGGCCGAGATGGCCTGTTTCCGTGCTGTAATTGTTATATGGTTATATGGTTATATGGTTAATATAACGAAAATAAAACATGAAATACAAAACTGGCCAGATCAATCAATAGATAACCCGCAGTGAAAAAAAAAAGTTTTTTTCAATAAACAGCCAAGATACTTCAGAATCTCACGGCATTGTGACTTTGCGTCAAGTTTCTCTGGAGTCGAGCTAATCCAGCTGTTATCAGGCAACTGAATCATCCTACCACAACCAGAGAGCAGTGCTGAACTACTATCTACCTCTTTGATGTCTCTCGGAATATCCTTGATCGGACTTCGCTGGCTTTACCTTGCACTAAATGTTATTCCTTTATCATTTACACACTTTAAATGGGTTAATTGTAATCGTATTGTCTTTCTGCTGACTGATTAGCACACAACAAAATGCTTTTCACTGTACCTCGGTACACATGACAATAAACTAAACTGAATTACAATACTGTATAGTAGGATAATTTCACTGTACAGCTGAAGATATCAGAAATACTTACTTGTTACAGGCTGGTGAGGAGGAGAGCACATCTGGCTGTAGTTTTGGGAAGAATCCACATTCATATTTTCCCTGGCCGATCTTCATATCTAGTAGGTGAGGGTGTACTGCGGTGTGGTCAATTTTGGCAAGTCTCAGCTTAATAGCTTTCTCTGGAGAGCACAATTACATCAATCATTAAAAAATGCCTTATGTTTAATTCGCAAAAAAGTGGAAAGCACTTTTCTTCTGCACAATGGATAAGCAGAAAATTAACCCTACAACACTTTATAGAATCAAAATGCAAGAAAGGCAACTGTTTGTGAAGTCAGACTATAAATATTATTCAATCATTTTTTCAACAGATTTTTTATTAGGTTAAAATTCTCCACACGCATTCATTTTTGTTGTGAATTATTAAGAAGGGATTATCCATGCAAGATAGTGCAGGTCACTGGTGCATTATTTAAAGGATCATATTCAAAATGTCAACACACAATAAAATAAACAAAGCCAGAAATGCTCATTCTGTGGAAGATGGTTCTGAAAAGTTTGAGGACCTTTGAGGTTAAATGTTGTGGAAAACAAAAACAAAATTATAACAGACTCAGCCTTCAGCTCTGAGATACAGATAATCTTGGTGAATGAGAAACAAGGCTAGAGAGGTGGAGAAGGCAATGGAAAAGGGAAAGTGGGGAATGCAAACTAGTAGGCGTCCGCGGTGGGAGTGCCCCGGAGAGCCGCACACGCAAGGCGGGAATGTACTCTGAGAGCTGCGGGGGCCCCGATCCACCCACCGAACAACCGCGCCGCGGACTGGAATGGCCCGACTCACCACACAGACCTCCCAGGGGACTGCGGAGAAGCCGGGCGGCGAGGCCTGTCTATGCCAATGGAGCCTCGGCAGCGGCGGCGGGAGCCTCAGCAGCAATGTGAGCCTCGGTGCTGGTGTGGCCTCGGCGGCAACGGTAGCATCGGCGGCCGAGGGTGAAGGGGGCAGGGGAAGACAATGGGGACCCAGCCTGGGGGGAGCGCAATGAAGAACAATGGGGACCCTGGTGTGGGGGGGACCACCGTGAAGAACAATGGAGGACCTGGCGTGGGGGCACCGCCGTGAGGGACGGTGGGAGAAGATAGGGGGACCCGGTCTGGGGGAGGGGGGGCACTCTAGTTTTAGAATCCTCTGCCCAGGGGATAAGCCTGTGTTTGTTTGTTTGTTGGTTGTTTGTTCTGGTTTAGGCGCAGAGCCAACAGTCGCTTGTCCTTTTCTTTTTTTTTCCACTTTTAATTTCAAGTTTTCGTGTACCTTGTTGTGTGTTGCCGACCATTTTCCCTTCGGGGATGAATAAAGTTTTATCGTATCGTATGAAAAATTGACTTTGGGGCACATGGGAATGAAAACAAAACCAATGATGCAAACGGATGAGAGGCAGAGGAGAGAGATGACCCAGCCAGGATACTCAATCCCAACCTCTATCAATCACATGGGGTCAATTGGTAGCAATGTCACAGGAGTCAGATTTGAGAGCTCAACACCCACTCCAATGCACAAAGATACCTGACACTCTGGTGAAGCTCCACAATACAGCTGCACTCTCAGAACTTGTGTTCAGGTGGATGCTAAAAAGATCCTATACCGTTAAAAAAAATGAAGAGCAAGAACATTTTTGGATGGCCCAGCCAATGATTTTCTCTTGAGCATTGCATCCCAAAAAGTAATTAAACTCATGGAAACACAAGAGATCACAGATGCTGGAATCTCAGGCAAACTGTTAGAGAAACATCCGTGAAGGGAAATGGAGAGTCTTTCACCAGGACTGAAGAGTAGAGAGAAGATAGCCAGTATAAATGAGTGACGGGGAGGGTTTGGGCAATAGCTGGCAAGCGATAAGTGGATTCAGGAGAGGTCAGGTTGCAGAGGAAAGAGCAGAGATAGCGACAGATGCCGAGAGGGGCTGGAGAAATAGGGGGCGACAGATTATGGACATTTATGAAAGAGTGTCCATCAATGGACACTCTTGATGGACACTCAAGGGTGGCCTGGCCTGGGAGCCCAGGCCACCCTTGACTCCCACATGGACATTGATTCCTACACATCCTCTGTTCTGGACTTTATAAACTCCACCATCAATCGTGTCACCTCCCTCAAACGGGTGACCATATTCCCGAATCAGAAGCCATGGATGAACAGCGAGGTCAGGCTACTGCTGAAAGCACGGGACACCGCTTTCAGGTCAGGCGATGCTCGAGCCTACAGTTCATCCAGGGCTAACCTGAAGAGGGGCATCAAGAAGGCCAAGCACTGCCATAAGCTCGGGATTGAGGAGCACTTCAATAACAACTCCGACCCCTGACGCATGTGGCAAGGCATCCAGGCCATCACGGACTATAGACCCACCAACACCACCCCCACGTCCAGCGACGCCTCCTTCATTGAGGAGCTTAACCACCTTCATTGAGGAGCTTAACCACTTCTATGGCCGCTTCGACAGGGACAATCTAGAGACAGCCATCAAGGCTGTGCTCCCTGCTGATCACCAACCCTTCACACTCACCCCCTACGACGTGTACGTGGCACTGAGTAGGACTAATGCACGTAAGGCTGCTGGCCCTGACGGCATCCCCGGGCGCATCCTCAGGACCTGTGCTGCGCAGCTGACAGACGTCTGGACTGACATCTTCAACCTGTCACTTGCCCAAGCAGTTGTCCCCACGTGCCTTAAAACCACCTCCATCGTGCCGGTGCCAAAACACTCCACTGCGGCAAGCCTCAACGACTTCCGCCCAGTTGCACTTACTCCCATCATCACCAAGTGCTTCGAGAGGCTGGTCCTGGCACACCTGAAAGGCTGCCTACCCCCACATTGGATCCCTATCAGTTTGCCTACCGCAAGAATAGGAGTACGGAGGATGCCATCTCAACGGCACTTCACTCCGCCCTCTCCCACCTCGACAACAGAGACACTTACGTAAGAATGCTGTTCATCGATTACAGCTCAGCATTCAACACCATTATACCATCTAAACTGATCACCAAACTCAGTAACCTGGGCATCGACCCCTCCCTCTGCAACTGGATACTGGACTTTCTAACCAACAGACCCCAGTCTGTTAGGTTAGACAAGCACACCTCTTCAACCCTCACCCTGAACACCGGCGTTCCACAGGGCTGTGTGCTGAGCCCCCTCCTCTACTCCCTCTTCACCTACGACTGCACACCTGTACATGGTACTAACACCATCATCAAGTATGCAGATGATACAACGGTGATTGGCCTCATCAGCAACAACGATGAGTCGGCCTATAGGGAGGAGGTCCAGCTCCTAGCAGCATGGTGCGCTGACAACAACCTGGCCCTTAACTCCAAGAAGACCAAGAAGCTCATTGTAGACTTCAGGAAGTCTAGGGACGGCACGCACACCCCCATCCACATCAACGGGACGGAGGTGGAACGTGTTTCCAGCTTCAGGTTCCTGGGGGTCAACATCTCCGATGACCTCTCTTGGACCCACAATACCTCAACTCTGGTCAAGAAGGCTCACCAGCGTCTCTTCTTCCTGAGGAGACTGAAGAAGGTCCATCTGTTTCCTCAGATCCTGGTGAACTTCTATCGCTGCACCATCAAGAGCATCCTTACCAACTGTATCACAGTATGGTATGGCAGCTGCTCTGTCTCCGACCGGAAAGCACTGCAGAGGGTGGTGAAAATTGCCCAACGCATCACCGGTTCCTCGCTCCCCTACATTGAGTCTGTCCAAAGCAAGCGTTGTCTGCGGAGGGCGCTCAGCATCGCCAAGGACTGCTCTCACCCCAACCATGGACTGTTTACCCTCGGGGGGGGGGAAGAAAGGGGGGGGCGGGGGGGGGGGGGGGGAAGAGGGAATACCTGATTCCCCAAACGTGAGCAACAAGGAAATGTAGTGAAATAAAAGAAGATTCACAGTGTAAGTAACAAGAAAACATATTTATATATAGGAATCGAAGAAGCAAAATTACAATAACATTTTGATTTATCACTGATCGCCAAATGTACAGCTTTATTTAATTTTTGATCCATGTAGGCTATATTTTAGAAGCCTCTGTCATGATTTACTAAATGTAAAAACAAAGAACTGCAGATATGATTTATTATCCAATTTTATGACAAAAAGATAATATATTTTAATGCTTCGCTCCATATAATATTTTATTCCTTCACTCCATAGACGCTGCCTCACCTGCTCAGTTTCTCCAGCATTTTTGTCTACCTTCGATTTTCCAGCATCTGCAGTTCCTTCTTAAATATATTTTAATGCCATCATTTTTTCCAATAGTTCAGTCATACATTTACTTTGGATAACTTGAAACCATGTTCCAATCAATATTTTCTAATTCATACTTCATATTCTCACATTTTCCAATAAACCTCTCCCAAACAAGAATATTACTTTGTGTTTAAGAAGGAACTGCAGATGCTGGAAAATCGAAGGTACACAAAAAAGCTGGAGAAACTCAGCGGGTGCAGCAGCATCTATGGAGCAAAGGAAATAGGCAACGTTTCGGGCCAAAACCCTAATGGATGGAGCCATTAGGAAGCCATTAAGAAACGACACCTTTATTTAATATCATCTACCTGGAATATTAACTCTGATTTTCTCTTCAAGCTGCTTCCTGACTTGTTGCGCTTTCCAAAATGTTCTCTTGTTTTTTTTAATTACAGTTTTGCTATCTCTAGATGCAAGTGTTAAAGTTTCACTGATCATATTTAACATAAAGAGCTAAATATGAACTGGAAAATGGGATTTTTGAAATTATGATCCAAAGAGTGCAAAATGAAACTAAGCTAGATCTGGAAATGCAGCTTAACCAGTCCAGTAAAATAAATACTGTTCAATTGCCAGACATTCAACCCATCATGGCCATTCAGTCTCCGTCTACAAAATCAAGTTTGGTCAACCCAGTCATAATTATGAAGATGTCAAGTTGGAGCCATAATTTGGTACGGCAATTTCAACTCCAAACAAACTATGTTGCGAACAAAAATGCTAGATAATCTGCTCATGATGCCGGCACAGAAAAAGGCCCTTCAGCCCACAGTGTCCATGTCGTACACAATGCCACGCCTGCCTGCATGTGCTTACATGCTCCAAATTCTCCCATTCCCTGCATATTCATGCTTGTCTAAAAGCTTCTTAAATGTCACTATCGCATCTGTCACTGCCACTACCCCTGGCAGCGCATCCCAGGTACCCACCATTCTGTGTAAAAAAAACTAGACCCACACATCTCATTTAAACATTACCATTCTCACCTTAAAGCTATGCTTTAATACTTTTAAGTACCTCTAGTACTTGACATTTCCATCCTGGGAAAAGATTATGGTCTGTTTATCCAATCTATGCCTCCCATAAATGTGTTTTTTTTAAATTAGGTCTTCCCCTCAACCTGATATCCCAGAGAAAAAAAAAAATCCAAGTTTGTTTATCCTTTCCTGATAGCCAGTACCCTCCAGGCACTTTCAGGGAGCTATAGACTTCATCCTGTACATGAATGCGGTCACGAATCTTGCCATTAACGGTATACTTACCACTCAGATTCAACCTCCCAAAGTGCAGCTCAGATAAATAAAATACCTTTTGATTAAACTCCAGTTGCCATTATCCCACCAATTTCTGTACCAGATCTACATCCTGCAGTTTTCTGGAACGATCAACATGGTGGAGTAACGCAGTGGGTTAGGCAACAACTCTGTCTGATCCCACTAGTTAATCGAGCATTTTGTGCCTTTCTTTGGTAAACCAGCATCTGCAGTTCCATGTTTCTACTACTTATTACCTGTATGTCTCTTATTCTGATGCTATATGTTTGTGGGAACAAATATCAAACTGTGCTGATACTTTCAACGATAAGCACACTTGAATTTGCCAAATCTAGATACATTCTCAAACTAACAATAGCCATTTGAACAATAGAATTTAAGTACAAAATAGCACATTGTACTACCCCTGGCAACATCCTTATCAATGATGCCCAGATTTCCAAAAATTGACTAAAAGCAAAAGCCCTTACCTGCTGCATAAATAGTCGTACACTTCTGATACATGGATGTACGGAGTGTCGGTGTTCTAACATTCAAAGTCCTTATTTTGTTAACTCGGGTATCAAATACCCTAAGAATTTGGTCTTTTTCATCATCGTCGTGACACATTATTTTATTATCAATGAATGATGCAAACATTTGTGTTTCAAGAAACCTGGACAGAAATGGTAGATAAGGCTCTGGCTGGTCTGAAAGGAAAGAAGCCTGCAAAGAAAGGAAAACAATTTAAAAACAGTTTTTACCCACACGCAATCCGAATTCTGAACACACTATGATAACAGCACATATCCTCCCCATGCATGTACTGTATATTGTATGATGTTGTGTTTTATGTTATGTTTGACGGGAATCAGCCTACCTTGTAACATCCTGTGCTGAACCTGAATTCCACCAGCTTGACTGTGTGGTCATTAAATAATCTAATCTAATCTAATCTATCTAATCAATTGGAAGTGAAGTACTCGTTTTAAAAACTTGACAAATAACGACTTTGTCTGGAGTCGTCAGACCCACTTCTAACCGGCGTACACTTGCGTAATTGGTACTGGCATTGGTTTATTTTTGTCACGTGTAATATGAAAAGCTTTCATTGCGGGCTATCCAGTCAAATTGTGCTCTACATGAGTACGATCAAGCCATACACAATTACAACAGGTAGTGCATAGAGACAAATATCAGTGTAGAATGTAGTGTCTGAGCATTATAGTGTTACAGTTACATAAGAAATGTTCAAGATCTGCAATGAGGTAGGATGAAGGATCAAACTACACCCTCGCTTGTCAAGTCCATGCATTTAAATCAATAATTTGATGTCTATGTTGCTGGAGTAATGCAATTACATAATTTATTTTGAAAACTATACATTGCTATAGAACCATTTTTTTTACCTTGCTGAGATAGAGAACCCCATAACTTAGTGCCAAGACAATATTTCTCTCAATGTCAGCATGACAAAGGAGATTGTGATTGGCTTCAGGATGTGAAGCGGTACACATATCCTGTACACATTGATGGCGCCGAAGTAAAGATGGTTTAAAGCTTCAAGTTCATAGGAGTAAATATCACTTGCAACTTGCCCTGCACCATCATATCGAAGCAATGGCCAAAAAGTACACCAATGCCTCTCCTTCCATAGAATACTTAGGAAGTTTGGCATGTCGCCAATAACTCTCACCAACTTCCACAGACGTGCTGTAGAAAGCATTTTATCGGGATGCATCATAGCATGGTTTTGGAGCAGATCCACCCAAGAACATAAGAAATTGCAGACCAACCTCCCTTCCATTGACGCCAGCTAGATTTCACACTGTCTCGACAAGGCCACCAGCATAATGAAGGACCAATCTCACCTTGGTCACCTCCCCTTCTCCCCTCTCCCATCAGGCAAGAGGTACAGAAGTGTGAAAATGCATAACTGCAGATTCAGGGACAGTTTCTTCCCAGCGGTTATTGGACAACTGAACCATCCTACCGTCAATTAGAGGGTGGTCCTGTACTAACATTAATCTTATGAGAGACCCTCGGAATCTCCTGAATCGGACTTTGCCTTACGCAAAATGGTATTCTCTTTATCCTGTATCTATACACTGTGGATGGTCTGATTGTAATCCGCTGACTGGATGGTACACAACAAAAAAGCTTTCCTCTGTATCTTATAATAGAGACCAAGAAAGCAGAGAAGTTTGCATTTTAAGAGCTTAACTTACCTTATCAAAGTTCTGCATTTGTTCCCGGTTATTGAACCAGGATTCCTTGTCATGGCTTGGTTGAATTACAAACACCTCATAATCAGCAAACATCTGAGTAAAGCGATTGGCAAAGATCTCCCTGATCTTGATGTTAAGCTGATGAATCTTCAGTTCCTCCTCGTCACAATGAACTTTAAAATCTTTATTACTTCCAGCTTCTACTCTTACTTCCAGCTGCAACAATAAAATCAGACAAGATCATCACACCCAACAAATCACACTGCGATGGGAAGAAGGGTGGAAATTAACGGAGGTTGGTTGCCTCTCTGCTGTGCTCTGTCTCTCTGATACTGACAACATATTTGTCCAAATCCCTTTGAAGACCACAGAGTAGAAACCCAGAAGTTACAAGGCATTCCATATATGTTACAGCCTTAAGACATCTGGTTAAAATAAGCCTCCCAAATGAAGATAGATTTTCTACTTGGATTAAATATCTGTTTTATAGCAAAAGTCTATTTTAAAACACGAATCAGGACATCATCCTATTATCTGGACAGGTATTGAATATGTTTATCTGCTTATTATTGAGAATACATTAAACAACAACTAATACTTAAAAGTTACATATATGATGCATTTGAACCTAGATTATTTTGATCAGTTCTCAATGGAATAGTTGATGCACTTTGGATCTAACAGATCAAGGGAAATAAACATTAATTGATGTAGGAGAGAGATGAAACAATAACTAGATGATTTTTAATGACATAAAAGCTATCTATTTTTTCATTCAATTAATCTGTGAAATAAATTTAAAATGAATTAATCCTAAAATGATACCACAGTAGAACCATGTACGTTCAGTGTTTTGCATTTGGTTAAACTTGTAGCATTTTATTGGCACTGTTACCAAGTACTTCTGAAATTATCAATTTATTTTGAAACTGTTAATTAAAGGCTGTGTTCACTGTCCAGCAAGTCCAGTAGGCTTATGATTAAGAGAAAACATATACGTAATGGAAACTGGCAACCTGCCAGTACAATAGGAATTCACTTATCATCACCTGCACTAAATACAATATTCAGCCACTAGTTTTAATTAAAATGTATATAAAGGTCAAATAATTGATTTAAAAACGGTCGGGGTTGTGGGCCCGCAACACATACCTTCAAGGAAGCAGCAGGTGAAGGAGTAAGTGCGGGGATTGGCTGAGGAATTTAATTCACAAATCAGTAAGTTAGCGAATTAGTCAATTTATAAATGTTCCCATTTATACAATGTCAAAAGCATTCCGAATAGTACTTAATCAAAAGTAAGTTTGAATTTGTGAACAATGTCTCCCATTTGTAAACTGCTTCATGTCCAGAAACAGAAAAAAGATCAAATTTTATTCTGGATGTCAAAATCAATTTACTTACAATTAAGAATATCAACTTGCATAACTTCCTCTAATTGGTAAAGTCTAAATGCTCAGAAGGTGAAAATATTCAACACATATAAATGCATCTCGCCAGTGCAATTTCTCATCAATGTTTTCGACAAATTACACAAAATGTATTAATATGCTTGTAAACCTTTCTTCCCCATCTTTCAATGACATTCTTGGACTAATATTGATAGAGAATTAAAACTTCACATTACAATGAAACAGATGCAGGCATTAACATTCTAATGATTCAACATAATAAGATTTTTCAGCTAAATCCATGTAAGAATAAGCTTATTTTAGTATTTCACCAGGGAATTGGCCCCATAGCAGAACGCGGGACTGGAAACTGGAAGTATCCTGAGTTAATTCTGCTACCACCATCATCTATTGTTACAATTGATGGCTCCCACTGATTGTCGCGGGAAGCTTGCGTCCTTTTCAGGATGGATGATGACAGCGATGTCAACATTTGTAACAAGATTGACTCGAAAGAAGAAGACCAGGGACTTTTTCCAATGCTTCCCAGATTTTCCAAGTACACAGGTTTAGGAAACAACTTCAAACAGGACATTGAAAACAAAATAAATTCAACACAAACCTTCTCTAAACTGACTCCAGTCCTCTTCACAAGGGCCTGCAGCCTTGCCATGGTCTCATTTTCCTTTAGTAATTCATAGGTGCTCAGTGCCAACCCAGCTACATTTCCATTCTTCTTATCGCAGACCACGTTCCTCTCTTTAAAATCTTTCAGCTTAGAGGTACTTTTACTGCAGTGCAAGTTCCCTTCAGGTGGAATCCCAAAAGCCATTAGGATTTCAGAGATTTCTTGAATCAATTCTAATTTGTTTGGAAACTGTGGCAAGTCTTCAGGCAGCTCAATGGAATGGTTGTCTATATCCACAAAGCACAGATTTGCCTGAAAATGTTAAATATATATTTAGAGATTTTGAAAGCATTTATTTCTGTCAGAAATGCAAGCTACGATATTGCTGTACCATGTGACAATGACACCATCAATCTCTCAATTTATGAAGAGAAAGGAACAAATCAGTTAGATTTTTCTGATATGCTACAGGATTATTCAATTTTCCTAAAACAAGGTCCTCAACGAAACAAAAGAATATTTTATTTTAAAAATAAAATCAGAAGTTTCCATTTCCTTCATGATTCAGAATTTCTTTAGTGTTACCTTTAAAGCTGTAACCAATCGAGTGAATGGGCTGTAATGAAAGCTGCAAATCAGAGAATAGACGAAAACTGGTACTCTTGATATTTTTTAACTTCGCAACAAAGCCATTATTTGCACACAAGTAAAAATAAAATAATCTTCTGACCTTTCTTTTCAAACTAGATCTATCTATCTATCTATCTATCTATCTATCTATCTATCTATCTATCTATCTATCTATCTATCTATCTATCTATCTATCACTAAAACTCTGATCTTGTGCTTTTCTGGTTTCTGTGGTTTTTCTATTTCCGCAAAAACGGTACACGATAGCGCTACGATTTTTCACCACCTTACTCACCATTCACCTGTGCTCAAGTGCTCAGGATTGTTCCGATCGATGGTATAGTTTCAAAGTTATTAAGGTTTAAAAATCTTAAAAACCGCGCATGCGCAGATTGGTCCTTTCCTGCCGTACCATCGACGCATTGATTCGCCGGGTTGGCTGTCAGTCACGGGCGGCGCCCGCTTCGCCCGACATTGTCCAGTGTTGCACGGCCACAGCCAGTTGGCCGGACATGGCCGGAGGGGCCGGCAACAGCCGCTGCTCCTGCACACAAGGAGGGAAAGGAGCGGCACCCTCAAGATCCTGGGGAGGTGAGGAGGGAGAGTGGGGTATTGAGGGAGAGGAGGGGGTAGGGGCGGAGAGGGGGGAAAGTGGGGGAGGTGTGGAGGGAGAGTGGGGGAAATAGAGGGAGAGGAGGGAAAGTGGGGGAGGTGTGGAGGGAGAGTGGGGGAATAGAGGGAGAGGAGTGGGGGAGGTAGGGAGTGGGGAATAGAGGGATAGGAGGGATAGTGGTGGGGAGATAGGGGAGGTGAGCAGTGGGGGATGAAGGGATAAGAGAGGGGTAGGGAGGAGAGAGGAGTTATGGAGGGAGGGAGTGACTGAGGGTAGGGGAAAGGAAAGGGAGGGATTGGGGAGGGGAGGAGGAGAGTGGAAACAGGGAGGGTGAAGAGGTGGCGGAGGGAATGCTAGGGGATGAGGGGAATTGAGCTGCGCCTGCGCAGTTGGGGGGCTATGCGTGAGTGGTGGAATATTGCGTTGGGGGAGCAGACCCAATGGGTCTGCACTTAGTCTAGTTTGTACATATATATTGAGATGATGGCAGGACTGAGGATTTTTCCTCAAATCACTGTAGTCTTTTTTCCCCCAATAAGTGCCTTATCATCAGTTTGCTACGATCAAACATAAATTTCTCCTACACTAGATTGCTGAACTAGGGCTATATTACTGAACTTCTGACAATATTTCACTGGGCCAACTAATTATTCTATTCAGGAAAAGACAAACGGAAATCCTGGCAACAAGAAACTTAGCTTATTTATGGTTGCACAATTAGAGAGACTCACCTCATGTGGTAACTCTAATTTGGACCGATCATCCTGTCCATTGGAATGTAAACCCATCAAGTAGGGAACAGGAGCATCTAAAAAATGAAGGAGTGATGCAGGGAGTATAGGAACATACACATGCTGCCATTGGCAGGGAAAGAGTATTGCAGTGATACTTTCTGCTACTGTCATCAGTCTCTGGTAATCTGTTAGTCAAAAACAAAAAGCACACAAATACATTTAAATTAGATTTTTATGAACAATAGTCAGCATCATTTTCAAGACAACATATTTTATCTGGAAACACCATGGTCAATTACAACCCTTTCCACTCTTCCCTTCTGCCAATTGGTGATATTCGATGTTCATGTAAAGACACTGAAATATGCAATGAGTGGCAATTCATGTTCTTCGGATCGCTTTTAAAGTTATAAACGTCTCAAGTTCCTAAAACAACAATATTAATAACAGTTTTTCTAATATTGTATGCCATGATAAATATTCAATATTTGAATCAGTCTTACTGAATTTTCTCAGCCAGGAATCCATCCTGCACAAACACATAGATAAATGATGAGTGGCACACCCGAGTACATTAAAGAAAACACAAAAGATTACAGAAACAAATTATAAAAATGTCGGCAATAATAGAAGTAAACCTCCAAAAATCCTAAAGATAATTCCTAACTACAAGAAATCCCTGGTAACTTTTATTACGACTAGTATTGTTACACTACAAATCACATGATTCTTTAGCTTTAAGATCAATCCCATCTGTGTCATTTGCTAATATTTTTCCCAATAGCTGAATGGAGTAATGAGGCAGTAAAGGCGGGGAAACAAAGAGCTGCCGAGAATATTAAAAGTTTCAACATGCATTAGTCAAGTATCTATGCATTGGCATGTTTTGAATCTGTAGTGCAGATCAAGATCAACAACCCAATCCCGACTAACTTTAAAATTAAGTACGGTCTGTACTAATCTGTATCAGCTGGCAACATTTCCAACTTGTTGAAACCTCAGGTTAGACAATTCTGGAAATCATGATGTAACCCAGGATACAATCAGGTATAAAATCATGAAAGGACCAGATCAGGTAGATGCACAGAATCTCTTGTCCAGAGTAGGGGAATCGAGGATCAGAGGACATAGATCCAAGGTGAAGAGGAAAAGATTTAATAGGAATCTGAGGGGTAATTTTGTTCACACAAAGGGTAGTGGGTGTATGGAACAAGCTGCCAGAGGAGATAGTTGAGGCTGAGAGTATCCCAACATTTAAGAAACAGACAGACAAGTACATGGATAGGACATTTGGAGGGATATAAACCAAACGCAGGCAGGTGGGACTAGTGTAGCTGGGATATGTTGGTCGGTGTGGGTACGTTGGTCTGAAGAGCCTGTTTCCACACTGTATCACTCCATGACAGGTCTAAACTTAACAGTACTCCTGATCGGAGGAAGATGATCGGGGGTATTTCTGTGGTCCAGCACCAGTCAGGTCCCAAGAGTGCCTGACGAGAGTGCTTCAATCTGTATAGGCATTCATTATTATAGCATTTTATAGGACAATTCCTGTTCAGAAATCTTACTTTCTCATGCCATGATATTTGGTTACAATTTTGCGTTAACATTTCCCAATCAACTTTATCATGTCAACCAAAACAATGGTGTTTCTGTAGAATGAGGTTCTGAAATTTAAATCCTAATTCCATCAAAGTACTCGCATTCTTAACTTGCATTCAGTTGAACATGAAAAATTTAACACTTTATTAAACCTCAGCTCAGATATAGAACATCCACATATAAACAGCATAATCATTCTTACAATTTTTAATGAATAATTCCTTCTTTTGAATTACTGCCCCAAACTGTCAAAAAGCCTTCAGATATCCTCCAAATACAAGTGAAATACAGATTTCCTGGCACCCTCGGTTCCAGAACCTTTCTGGATTATCTGTTTTGCCAAACCAACAGAAGTCACGTGATAATGAAACAAATGTAGACCCCTGGCCCATTCCCCATGTCCCTAAAGCACCATGGAGTGTTAGAAGCTTAAATAGAGTGGACGCTGGCGCGCTTTGGCTGCCGCTGCTCTCTCTTCACACTGTGTTTTTGATTATCTGTTTTTGGATTGAATTCTGTTTTTAATTTGTGTCTCTGTGATGTCTTTATTACTTGTTATATTCCGATTATATGTTATTCCGATTACTATGTAAGGTGTCCTTGAGATGTCTGAAAGGCGCCCATTAAATAAAATTTATTATTATTATTATTAAATAAAACAAGCATTAAATGTAAACTGAATGTGAATGAATGGCCTGCCGACCCATCCCCGGCTCCCACCGCCTTCCCAACTGTTTAGAGCCCCAGCTTCCGGCCCTACCCTAATTCACAAGGTGCACCAGCAAGGCTTTCTTCACCCACCGCAGTCTGGTGACACGGCTGCTGTCGACCTGTAGGGGGTATGGCTGCCTAGCCTGCAGCTGTCTGTTTTTTTCATCTTTTTTCTTATTTTTAGTTAGTTTAGTGTTTTGTTTTTGAGGAGTTCTAGCTTTTTTAATGTGGGGGAGGGGGAGGGGAAGGGGGAAACTAATTTTCAGGGTCCCTACCTGGTCGGAGATGCAGCTTTTCTCCGGGCTGCACTTTCGACCCGTCCTCGCGGCCTACCAGCGGGCCTGGAGCGGCGTTTCCTGAGGGGATCGCCCGGGGCATCGGCGGCGGCTGCGGAGCTGCGGGTCCGAGGAGCGAGGGGACCGCCCTGAGCCTCGGCATCGGCGGCGGCGGCGGCACCGGCACCGGCATCGGCGGCGGCAGAGCTGCGGGTGTGAGGACGGCGGTGCAGCGCTGGAGCGCCATTTCGGGGCGGGCGGTGCCTTGTCTGGGTCGCCGCGCCGGAACTCCGGTAAAAACATCGCGGAGCTGCGGGCGGCGGCGCTGAAACTTTCCATCGGGAGCCTGGGATCTCGCGACGAGATCGCCAGTTGAGCTCCATTCGGCGCGGCCTTGTCGGCTCCGGAAGCCACGGTCTCGAGTAGGGAGGCGGCCGTTCCAGGGTTCCCAAGCCGCTGAGAGGACTCTCCCGACGCCGGAACACCATCACCCGGCGAGGACGGCCTGGAACATCGGGCCTCCGTGAAGGCAACTGTGGAGGCCTCAATAGGCCCGACTATGGGTGAACATTGGGGATGGGACTGGACTTTGTGCCTTCCCCCATAATGGGAACCATTGTGGGGGGATGTTTTTATGTTTTTATGTTGAAGCTATTTATTATTGCTATGTTTGTATTCTTTTTTATGTGCTGCATTGGCAAAAAGAATTTCACTACACCTAGGTGTATGTGACAATAAATACAACCTTTGAACCTTTGAACCTTTGTTGCAGCTTACGTTGCAGTCTCTGGAGACAGAATGAGATTTCTTTGGGTTGCTACCACTGACAGAAGGCGTTCAGTCACTGTGGGTCTCCCTCCCCCACCCCCGTTTCTTGCTGCAGGCATTGGCTTTGTCCGCTGCCCACACGACCACTGCTGCTAGCTTCTCCCATTGCATTGTCCTGTCTGCCGTTTTCCACCCCCCCCCCACTACACCTCCCACCGCCGCTTCCTCCTCCTTCTCCCCTGAAGTCGCCAACAGACTCCATCTTGGAAGTGACAGCAGGTGAGAGGGGAGGGAGCCCCACGGTGACCTAGCACGTCCAGTCGTCGGCAGCGGCCTGAAGAAAGCCCGCCCAGTTGGGGGCTACAAAGTGAGCCTCAACAACGGTCATGTGACTTTGCCGAATGAATGAGTCTGAGGAAAGATCATCCACCCATGTTCTCCAGAGATGCTGACCCGCTAAATTACATCAGCACTTTGTGTCATTTCACTTTCAAAACTAGACAGCGATGCCACTGGTCTGCACCAGCTAGCCCATATTCACCAGTTCACATGGCTGTTGTTGAGGCTCACGATATGGCCCCCGACCTGCTTTCTCCAGGCCACGGCCAACAACAGGACATGTTTGGTCACCATGGAGCTCCCTCACCTCTCATCTGCTGTCGCTTCCAAGGTGCAGTATGTTGGTGACGCCGGGGGAGAAAGAGGAGGTGGTGACTGTGGGGGGAGGAGGATGAGGAGGTGGAGGGAGGTGAAAGAGGCCTACGGCACAGTGCGATGGGTGAAGCAGGCGGCACAAGTTGAGGTGGAGGGAGGTGAAAGAGGCCTACGGCATAGTGCGATGGGTGAAGCAGGCGGCACAAGTTGAGGTGGAGGGAGGTGAAAGAGGCCTACGGCACAGTGCGATGGGTGAAGCAGGCGGCACAAGTTGAGGTGGAGGGAGGTGAAAGAGGCCTACGGCACAGTGCGATGGGTGAAGCAGGCGGCACAAAGCCACCGCTCACAGCCAGAAACAGCAGCAGGTACGAGGGGATGGAGCCCCATGGTGACCTGTTGGTAGCAGCCCTAAGAAACGCTGTCCGCAGGGGCTACAACATGAGCCGCAACAACAGCCGGGTCACTGGACTGTGCGGTGGGCTCACTAGTGCACCTTGACAGTTAGGAGTGGGGTATGAAGCCTGGGCTCTAAACAACCGGGGAGATGGTGGGGATGGGTCGGCAGGTCTGTCCGCTGTATCCAACGTCTGTTATAAGGGGATCGTCAAGACGAGGGTTTACTGTATTGTCTTTGAGAAACAGTTAGGAGAGAAGATTAGGAGCACAGTTGAAAGGGGATTTTGGGAAACAATCTTTTAAAGGTACTTAGTAAATTTGAGAAGGCTTGACAGGAATTTCAGAGTTCCAAGGGGTGAGCGGAGAATTGAACAGAATGGTAGGAGGCGGGGTTGTGGGGTGGTGCGTGGGGGGCAGGCAGAGTTGAAACACGATAACTTTAAACATTGGACCAGCAGAGATTAAATTAGACAAGGCCAAGGAGGGATTTCAATGTTTAGATGTAAACCAATCACTCGTTCACGACAGAGGTACATGACCAGAACGAGAGCTCACCACTCGCACTGCCATCAGTGGACGACAAGGAAATTTCAACTGAGCTCGTGTAATTTTGTCCGGATTATAGGAGTGGGCGGATCATCAGTTGCCGGAAAATGGGTGTTCAACCTGTACTGCTAATGAGGCTCTCTGAATGTCCAAGGGTGTTATACAAACTAATAAGCGATGTGTAAAGAGTCAAGAGTGGGGACAATAGGTACTGTGGGGACAATAGGTACTCGGTTCTTTTAATAGTGATCTTTGCTCATTTAATCCATTGGTCTTTTTGAATACGCTGGCCACCGTCTACATATTCAGTTTTCACATACTTCATTCCAGATTGCAAAACAAGTTTGAAAAAACATTGTGGTATACAAAACTGGGTCATTAACAGCAACAAACGTCAATGCATCTGGTTCTGGTTGAATCAACCAGAATCAGAACACAATTTTAACAAGTGTCAATACTCAGCCTATCAAAGTGCATCAGCAGAACCCGTGTTTGTCAATTTAACACCACCACAGATGTAAAAGCTAGATAAGCAATTATTTAGAGTATTCTCATCTCAGGAAGATAATGTTAGCATCTAGGTTTTCTAGAAAATTAGTCACCATGGTTGGTTTAAAATAAAACCTGTTTCTTAAAAAACATTGCAGTGCCACTTCATGAAGCTGATAGTTTAATTTAGAAAATGGTGTAAATCATTAGAATAATTTTGCAGATCGGTTCATGTATAATCAAGTTTCAACATTCAAACAGGACAGGTTCAGGATCTAGAACAGGTTCTTTCTCGCCCCCCTCCCCCCATGTATCTAGCTTTTTGGCATAGTTGGAAAGAGACTGGAAAAATGCAACTTAAATAAATAATGAGTCCCTGGTTGGAGGCGAAGGAGGAGGAACGGGGACAGGTGTTACATCTCCTGCGGTTGCTGGGGAAAGCACCTGGGGAGGGCTGGTTTGGATGAGTGAACCAAAAAGAGTTGTAGAGGGAGCAGTCTCTACCGAAAATAGAAAAGGGTGGGGATGGGAAAACATGACTGGTGGTGGGATTACGTTGGAGGATGTGTTGGGTCTAGTGACTGGTGGGTGAAAAGTGAGGATCAGGGGAATTTTATCCTTGTTCCGGATGGTCGGAAGGGGAGCGAGAGCAGAACTTCGGGATACAGAGGACTCACAGATGTGGGATCCATCTATGACAGCAGGGGGGAAACCAGGTCTCTACGCGAAAAAGAATCTGCGGGCCTCGAGACCTTGCACCTCCTCCAACCTCATCTACTACATCCGGTGTTCCCGATATGACCTCCTTGTACATCGAGACTAAGCAAGACACTTGCGCACAGTCCACCAAGGCCTAATTGATCTCCTGGTTGTTAACCATTTTAACACACCTTCCCATTCTGACCCTTATGTCCTGGGCCTCCTTTATTGCTAGAGTGCGGGCACATGCAAACAGGAGGAATAGCACCTCAAATTCCGCTTTGGTAGCTTACAATTCAAATGGTGTGAACATTAAATTCTCAAATTTTAGTTAACCTCTAACAACCCAGCCTCCCCTTCCCCTTTCTCCCCCATACCCACCCTTCTTCCTCTCCCTCATCTCCTGTGCCCTACCTGGACGCACCAATGTCCCCCCACCCCCCACATTCTTCTCTCTGGCTTCACAATTATCAACTCTTCAATCCTTTTAGTCCACAATTTCTAACACATTGCTTCAACTGTGGCCTCACCAGTACCTTGTGCAGCTGTAATATAACATCCCAACTTCTATACTCAATACCCTGATGAAGGCCAATGTGACCAAGGTCTTCTTGACTACCTTATCTACATGTGATGCCTCTTTTAAAGAACTATGTACCTGCACTCCTCGATCTCTTTGCTCTACAACACTCCCCAGAGCCCTGCCATTTACTGTGAAAGTTCTGCTGGGTTAGTCTTCTGAAAATGTATCTGCATTAAACTCCATTAACCATTCTTCTGCCCACTTGCCCAACAGATAACGATCCTCCTGTAACCTTTGATAACCATCCTCCCTATCTACAATATACCACTCACTATAGTGAAACTTACAATCTGCAAACTTACTAATCGTCTTGTACATACTTGTCGTGTACATTAAATGTTAACTGTAACTTTAAGAACTGAGTACCAGAATGGTGTGATTTGTGTCAAGTGATATATTTATTATATAATCAGTCGCGTGAATATGTGCGAGTATGCGCAGTGTACTTTGTAAAATAAAGCCGACCCACACTGGCAATGGCGTGTACTGAAAACCTGTGCTTTTTTCTGTTTACATGCTACTGCCATAATATCTTACTATACTCATCCAAATCATTGATGTAAACCGCAAAACAACAAAGGGCCCAACACTGATCCCCGAGGCACACCACGAGTCACAGGCCTCCAGTCAGAAGGTTATAACATCATAAGGGATAGTAGAATTAGGCCATTCGGCCCATCAAGTCTACTCTGCCATTCAATCATGGCTGATCTATCTCTCCCTCCTAACCCCATACTCCTGCCTTCTCCCCATAACCTCTGACACCAGAAAAGCAGCCTTCCACCATCACCCTCTGCATCCTTCCATTAAGCCAATTTTCTATCCAGTCGGCTTGCTCTCCCTAGAGTCCATGCAATCTAACTTTCCAGGGCAGCCGACTATGTTATCTAATTGTCAAATGTACTGACAACAGAATGCAGCAGTTTATTAGGCTCTAGTTTCCCATATTCCAACCACACATGGGCTAATTCGCCATTGTTAATTGACCTGAGTGTATTGTGAATGGTGGAATTTGGGTGTAGTTGATGAGAATGTGGGGAGAATTAAAAATGAGATTAATGAGCATTAGGTTGAATGGGAAGTTGATGGTCAATGCACAGGATGGTTTGCTTCCACTTCTATGATTCGAAATTCTGGTCTCTCCTGTAAATAGGAAGCTTTCTTACATTGGCATTTTACATGGAATTAAAACTCAATATTTCCATGTATTTTTCTTGAATACATGTATCAGCACACCTGCATAAACAAATTCAGATGCATTTTCCAGTCTTGCTCCCAAAATGTATTACAGGTACTTCAATACGTGTTCTTTTTTAAATATATGGAGTAATTTATAAAGAACACAATGTGCTGGAGTAACTCAGTGGATCAGAAAACATCTCTGGAGGACATGGCTAGGCAACATTTTGAGTGGGGACCAGTCTTCAGACCTGAAACTTTGCCCGTCCATGTCCTCTGGAGATGCTGCCTGATCTGCTGAGTTACTCCAGCACTTTGTGTTCTTTGCAAGATTCCAGCATCTGGAGTTCCTTGTGTCTGGAATAATTTGTATCTACCTGTCCAGTGTGCTAATCTGCTCATGTTCTGTTTTTAGTCCACTACATTCTTCTGTGCTTTTTCAACCTCTGCACTAACTGTAAACTTTGATCATTAATTTAATTCTGTAGAAGCAGTGGAACATGAATAAACTCTTTAACCTCTCTCTCACCTCTTCCTATATTCAACAAGACTATGACTCACTTGTGGCCTAACTCCATATCGATTTATACCTTTGGTTATAACCAACTGGCCATGTACCAATTACCCATAAGAGATAATTGGTCAGAACATTAACGTTCTCTCACTTCACAATTGTTACCTTAACTGAACGGTTATTGCTGTTAATCGCTGGACTTCACAGCTCTCAGGAACCAGGTTCGCTTTCAATCTCGATTTCAGCTTGTGTGGAGTTTGCATATTCTCACCATGACCATATGGGTTTCTTCTAATGCTAATTTCTTCCCAAATGCCTAAAATGTGCTGGTTAGTAGGCAACTATAAATCATCCCTGGCAACTAGCAACCCTAGATTTGTTTATGCAGAAGATAACCAAGAAAATCCAGGTGTGCAGAAAGGCATTGATGGGCATGCGAGAAAGAATATCACTGAAGACTAAAGGGGCTGTCCCACTTGGGCGACCTAATTGGCGAGTATAGAAGAGTTTTTAAAAAATGACATGTTGAAGACCTCCTTCGACTATGTAAAAGACCTCCTTCGACTATGTCGAAGACCAGCTACGGCTAACACCGAATAGTGGAGAGTGACGACGACCTCCTTCGACCTCCCCTCGACTATGATGAAGACCATCTACGACTACCTACGAGTAACATTGCGACCTACTACGACCACGCCTACGACTAAAAAAAGTATAGATTTTTTCCATGGCGACCATTTTTTACTTGCGGGCATTTTTTATCATATTGAAAACAACGCTGCGACCTAGGTGAGACCTCGAGTACGCGGAGCATGAAGGAGAGTTATGAAGACCTCCGGCGACCATGCTGTGAGTATGAGTCGAGGGCAAACTCGCCAGAATTCGCCAATTAGATTGCCCAAGTGGGACAGGCCCTTAAGTGGGAAATTAGGTTCTTGGAAATTGCTCTGGGAGTCAACCAAGACTGCCTCTGCATTGTGAAAATAGCAAAAGATGCAACACAAGTGTATAACTTGTCTGAAATTAAGCAAGATGACAGTTAAGCAACCCAGGGCGGCACGGTGGCACAGTGGTACAGTTGCTGCCTTACAGCATCAGGGACCTGGGTTTGATCCTGATTATGGGCACTGTCTATGACTGCGTGGGTTTTCTCCGGGTTCTCCGGTTTCCTCCCACACTACAAAGACATACAAGTTTGTAGGTTATTTGGCTTTGGGAAAATTGGGTGATCGCTGGTCGGCACGGACTCGGTGGGCCGGAGGGCTTGTTTCTGCACTGTATCTCTAAACTAAAAGCTCAGAAAAGGATAGATTTGACCTCAAGCAGAAGATCCACGGTGTACAGAAAATTGCTGAGAAATTTTATTGCACTCAGAAACAAACATTAAAATGAGAATATGGCAGGAATTCAAGCCAGTTCCTCATAGAAAACAATTACGTCATCTACAGAGACATCAGTAATCCCAGGTCTTGCCATGGTGACACACAAGCAATTTCATACTCGGATAAGCAATTTCAAAAACTACATGGTAATTGCAAACATGATGTCCAATATCCAAATGCTGTTAAACCAGATTTGAGTAGGCCTGAATAAGGAGAAATGCGAAAGGTGGCTGGGAAAACACAATTGGACTAATCAGGCAGCTATAAAGAAAGCAAAGACATTGAATGCAATATCTGCAATCATGAAAATCCCACGTTGGTTTTGAATGATGTAATCATCAAAATCTTAAGGACTGCCCTTATCTGCCCTTAGGGACTTCCAATCAGACAGGACATTCTTCCTGTTAAATCATGCTTATTTTAAAAAAATGAGCCCCATTCAATTTTTTCAGCCCATATGCTTTCCTTAACATTGCAGTAGTGATATCTGTGAGGTGCTGCTGATTTATCCTTGTTGCATGTCATGGTGGATAAACATGTCACAAACATAATAGACAGTTATCTCCGATACAGAAATTCCCAATGAAATTGATGATCAATTCTGTACTAGCAAACCTATTACACAATAATTTTTTTTAAACAGGCACTATACATTTCAAATTTCCAACCCAGCAGCTATACACGAATCTCATCACTGAACATTACCAATGCCTACCTCACTTTCCAAAATGTATAACCTCATAAATAACAATAATCCTGGCATGTTCGTAATTGCCTGAACAAATGCAATTATGTTCAATAATGTCATATTGGGGGCCTATATGACATTAGCATGTCAGCTTTTTAGGGAAATATAAGAACTATGGATGTTGGAATCTTGAACAAAACACAAAGTGCTGGAGTAATTCAACAGGTCATACAACATCTTTGGAGGGAATGGATAGGCGACCATTTGGGTTAGGCTCCTTCAGAGTTAGTCTGAAAATTATATTAATATACAACAATCTCATTTGTAATTTGAATGATAATAAAGCATGTGATATATAAAACTCTTGATGTTGTTTATTCATTATAATACCTGCCACTTACTCAAATTGTTAAATATTTGCTAAAATTTGTACTTTGGCACTAGCAAACCTCTTAAAATCACAGGCTTTTAATTTAATAAGAATAATATCTTTATTGTCATTGCACAGAGGTACAACGAGATTTGGAATGCAACTTCCATCCGATGCAATAACTTAATTAGCTAAACATTTAGACACCCAGAGATACAAGATTTTAAAAAAGTTAAAGCAGTATAAAGTGCAAATAGGTCTGTGCCGATTCAATGTGCGACGTGACTATCCGAGGGAGACAGTTCATGGGGGGAGCACTCAGTAGGACCGGTTCAGAGCAGCTATAGCTCTGGGGATGAAGCTGTTCCTAAGTCTGGAGGTGCGGGCATAGAAGGCCTTGTAACGTCTGCCGGATGGTAGAAGTTCGAACATACTCCTCACACCCAGCAAGGGTGTGAGGAGTCTTTATGAATGCTGATGGCCTTCCTGAGGCACCGTGTTTGCTGGGATATTTAATATTATAACCATGCATTCAATGCTCTCAAAGAATTCAGCTCGTGTAATGCTTATTTGGCCAGCTGATGTTTGGTCAGTCGAAGAACAGTACCAAGAGGGGAGAAACGGTGTTGCCATACCCAAGGGAGATAGATTAGTGAGGTTGAAAATCACCATTGAGAAGTTTAAAAAAAAGATAAAGATGAAATGGGAAAAAGCAGCCGTGGTCAATGAGAATGGGACAATTGACAATCCGCAGATCAATCCAGAGTGTGACAGAATTGTAGGCTCAAGTGCAAGTTCTAGGTGAACGTACTATCAAAAGAAGAGGAAGAGTTTAGGTTGGATATATTAGGTTGTTGGATATATTAGGTGTTAAATTAATTAGGTGGGGACCAGAGCTCCCAATAAATTGGATGATGACAAAATGTAAGAACACATTTTGGGTTCAAAACCATCCAAAAGCCACAAAAACAAGCTAGTGAGAAGATCTGGAAGAATGTGCACTGTACAGTGCTATTAATTTCCAGAAACATTCATCACAGGAAATATTGAAAAGGGTTTTCTCCCAAAAATAAAATCTTAAATAACACATCTGCATCTGATCATTCAAAAGATTTCACCAGTTAATTTTATCCCATTTTATCCATGTTAAATCCTCTTAAGTACCCAGCAATTTGCTGCCGTTTTTTCTTCTTTATTTTAACATTTATACGAGGATCTAAATTGGATCACAATCCTTGAAATCTCTTGTAGTTGTCACTCATACTTCTATAAAGTGTAAAATAATTTCTTAAAGCGCCAGACTTACGTTGGGAGTAGAGCAGGATTTGTATCTCCAGCAATGCACAGGTGAAGAGTTGGAGAATATTTTCCAGGCCCAAGAGTTCAAACATTTCATGAATTGGAAAGTCAAATAGTGGTAACTCATTGGTGCCTGGCCTTTGGCAAATAATTGGGCCATAAACACCCAGAAATTTTAAAGATCTTCCTGCTGGTGGCAGCGGCACTTCATAGAGGATATTGTAAACATAACTTTCCAGTGGCAGCGGAGGTGGTTTCGGAGAAGTCACAGCTTGATGGAGTTGCTCAAGAACCTTCTTACAGGCGTGCATGAAAGGAAGGGGTGCAATCAAGCAAATGCATTTTGAGACATACAGCGTATCCTTGCTAATGTCGTAGGAGTTAAAACGTTGTAGCTTTGTCACTCCGGTAGATAAGTCGCTGCAATTGTCAGAGATATTCTCAGAGGAGTTTATGCAGATTGTAGATGAGGTATGAAGGATGTCGTATTGATCTGCATTATGCATGTGATACAGTGTTTGCATTGCACTGCAGATTTGTTTACTTGCCACCTCTTCATAAAAGGTGAGGGCAAATCCATAAGTGCGAGAACCATCTTCACGTGTGATGATAAACGAATGGAACTGTGGACCTCGGTTATCAGATTGCGTTTTAAAGGATAGGCCTTTGGGCATGCAGAGCTTGAACAAAAAAGACAAATATTAGAGTTATATGCACTTTAATAGGAACACTTACTTTAAACCAAAGGCTTTCAAATTAGGTTCCACAGATTTCTGATTAAATTGATTCCCATTAAATCTTTCCCCTCTCACCTTAAACCCATATCCCCTAGTCCTTGATTCTCCCACTCTGGATCAAAGACCCTGTGCATCTACCCTATCTATTGTCCTCATGGTCTTATACATCTTTATTAGATCACCCCTCGTCCTCCTGCGCTCCAAGGAATAAAGTCCTAGCCTGCCCAATCTCTCCCTATAGCTCAGGCTATCAAGTCCTGACAACATCTTTGTAAATGCAAGTGGGAAATTGTGTTTATGAATTTGAGTTCTTTGAAAAAGTACCAAAAAGAGTGATGGAGGCAAGGCCAGAGACACTGTCCATATGGACTTCAGCAAGGCCGTTGATAAGGTTTTGCATGGTAGGCTGCTCTGGATATCTAGATTCCATCGGATCCAGAGAGAACTAGCTACGGATACTGAACTGGCTTCATGGAATGAAGTGGAGGGTGGTGGTGGAAGGCTGTTTTACATACTGGAGGCCTGTGACTAGTGGTGTGCTTCGGGGATCAGTGCTGGGCACATGGCAGTTCCTCGTTTATATCAACAATTTGTATGAGAATGTACTAGGCGTGATTAATAAGTTTGCAGATAACAGTAAAGTGGGTTTGTAAAGTGCAGATGGTTATCAAAAATTACAGCAGGATCTTGATCGGCTGGGCAACCAAAGTGAGGAATGGCTAATGGACTTTAATGCAGATAAGTGGAGGTGTTGTGTTTTGGGAAGTCAAACCTGGACAGGATGTGCACTGTGAATGGTCGGGCCCTGGGGGACTGTCAGAGAGCACAGTGATCAATAAATATAGATACATAGATTCCTGAAAGTGTCATCGCAGGTGGATAGGGTGGTAAAGAAGACTTTGGTAAATTAGGACATTATGTTACAGTTGCACAAGACATTCTTGAGGCCACATTTGGATAACTGTGTTCAGTTTTGGTCAACCTACACTAGGAAGTATGTCATTAAGCTAGAAAGAGCTTAAGCTGTTATGTTGTTAAGCTACAAAGAGTTCTGAAAGACAAACACCATTCATTTGCATTGACAACAAAATATAGACAAAATATTGACAATAAAATAAAATATATAAATTAGTATTTCAAACACTTTCCAAAATTAAATGTCCATCAGCAAGATATTATCCATTGCTCAATCAAAATTATTGCTGGTAAAAACAATAATTTTTTAAGGGAACAAACATTTTTTTTATTAAAAAAAAGTATTAACAATAGAAAATTAAAAATTGAGGTTAAAATTGTTTTGAATTAAGTTGCTTAAATTCGAATCACACATTTTCCTTATTTTTCTAGCACAATTGCCCCAAGCTGTTCCATTCAACGTAGGTCAACTTGCAGGACATTGCTGATACAATGACAATGTTTAAGAGGTGTTTGAACAGGCACTTGCATAGGAAAGACATTGGGGGAAATGGGCCAAATGGGACTGGCGTAGATAGCATAAACAAGGTGCGCCGAAGAAGCCATTTCTGTGCTGAACACTTGATGACGTTTCAAAGAGAGAAAACTGAACCAATAGGAGCTGATACAGTACTGAACCTGCAATAGAAAAACAAAAAAATAGCAACAAAAAAAAATCCTCAAGTGAGGACAAATTATTATTTTTGTTCTGCCTTATGGGCCTGTCCCACTTAGGCGACTTTTCGGGCGACTGCAGGAGACTATGCAGTCGCCACATGTTTGCGGGCGGTCGCCTGGGAGTCACCTTCATGGTCGTGAGGAGTTCCCGCATTCTGGGAATTATTTGCGGCCTTATTATGTTTTTTCAACATGTTCAACAGTGGTGACTAGAATGAAGCCGCCATGGAGAGTAGCAAGAACCAAGGATAACGGACTGGCAATGTTAAATGTCCGCCGAGCTTCACAGCTGTGTATCTGTGGCTTCGTAAAGTAAGTAAGTAAGTAAAAGTGTGTGTGTAAGTGTAAGTGTAAGTGTAAGTGTAAGTGTGTGTGTGTGTGTGTGTGTACGGAATGAATCAAAATAAGGATATCCTCCAAAAATAAGTGGGACAGGCCAATAAGGAGCCCCTCTTTCAGCCAGACCTACGTTCAAAGTCAATCGATATTTCATTATATAAACAGGAGAGCGAATTAAACTTTGAAGGAGAAAAACGCTTGGATTTACTTTTAAAACATTTTATCCCATACAGATTCCTCACATTTTCACTTCCAATGCCACTCCTTTCCAGCGGGATCTCCAAAGCTTGGCTCAGGGAAGTTGACTGGCCCACTGTTCAGTGGTGTCATCATCCACCATTAGTTTTCGAAAATGAATAGAATTACAGAGCAACAAGTCTAACTTCAGTAATCGGGGTGATTAATGGAAAAAATCATTAGAAATTTTACAAATGTGCTTTTTAAAATTGACATGATTTGCTGAGGGCATCTATCATAGAAATCAGTCATGTCCCCTTATTTGATACCAAGAAATTTAAATTCACACTTGAACTGGGACTAAATATAACGTGTTAATCCATATGTCAAAAATAATTGTGTCGGAAGGAACGGCAGATGCTGGTTTAAACCGAAGATAGACATAAAAAGCTGGAGGGTCAGACAGCATCCCTCGAGAAAAGGAATAGGTGGCGTTTTGGGTCGAGACCCTTCTTCAGACTGAAAGTCAGGGGATAGACAAACAAGAGGTATAGACCGTGATGTAGAGAAATATAGAACAAATGATTGAAAGATATTCAAAAAAAGTAACAATAATACAGGAAACAGGTCATTGTTGGCTGTTGTCCCAGGTGAAAACAGGTGAAATTAATTCATATAATCTGTCCCCTCAGTTCCATTTCAACTGCTAATCACAATAACAGTTGATGTAGCTTTCAGCCCTGCTCTGAGGTAATCTGACGTACAAGATGTGTCCATTTCCAATTTTGCTACATTTTCATTCATGGTAGCATCAGCTTTCAGCTCAAGCTTTCACGTGATACAGCCAAATCTGAAATTCACCACATGAACTAGTTCTGCAATTGCCACCCAGGATTCTGGAGGAAAAAACAAGTGGATCTATTCATTTTCTGGAAAAAGAAAGTCTTTGTTTGTTTGGATATCGACCAGTTTCACAGAACATGTCAGGCATACTAACCATCCCAACAGCGTCCTGGTCAAAAGGGTTCCATTCCACATTTTCTGGATAGTGAGCCAACACTTTAGATTTAAAAGTTCGGCGCAATGGGCTCTGCTCATAGTTTTCACCTGAAACAAAATAAAACATACATATATTGTTTAAAAAGTTTTTCCATCCTAGAAATGAACACCACATCACAGCAGTGACCAAAATCCAAGGATAAACGGAATGAATCAAAATAAGGTTATCCTACAAAAATAAAAGCAGAATTCAGGAAATGCTGGTCATAAAAAGTGATTGAGAAAGCACAAAAACATTGCATATCAGACAATGTAAATGATTAAGGCCAAAATTGATAAGGCATTAAATGTACATCGTTTTTTTCTAAGGAAAATGGTTTGGATCTTGCATAGCAGTAAAAAAAAAAAGTTTTCATCCTTATTTGAATTATTTCAAGTAGGGAAAAAGGTATGAAAAGATCATAACACAACTGTGTTTAATGAATTTTTTCGTAAATATGAATATGCTTCTCATCAGAAAACAGATCGGAATATGAATTAGGATCTCTTTTGAAAAACTATTCTTCAAAAATTCAAATAGGTTAACAAATGAATAATAATACAAAGATTTTTTTTTGATATTTCAATTGGGAGGGAAATTCTTACTTTTAGTCATTATTGTATTGCACATGAGTAAAGGAGAAGTTACAAGCAGTACTATAATCTGTTAGATTTTGTTTGTCAGATACAGTACAGAAAGCTTGCTGTGCTTTTATGCATAAGATAGAGAAAACACACACACAGAGGCCATGTCCTTCCAGAAGAGTAAGATGCTTAATGAAAACACCACAGAATTAGAAAAAAAAAAGCTGCACCTAAAGCTGTATCCAGGCGAGAAGCCCAGAATACAATCCCGTCACCTGCTAAGCATCATAGCTGTGAAAAGAAGGAACTGGAAAGTTAAAAGATCAAAAGGTCACTAGAGTCACAAGGATGACATAGGACCATCAGAAGGAATTTTACCTTCATCTGTACTTGAACTGACACGCCCAGCACCATCTCTGCCTTTAGAAGCCTGTAAGAACTGGCATAAGGCTAAATAACAAATAAAATAACAATTAATTACAAACTGATTTCTTCTTGGTACATATCAAGAGAAAATAAATTAATACATAAATATTAATTGACGTTATCCGGCCAGTAAAAAAAGAGCATGGATAATGAAAAAAAAAAATCAGAAAAATGCTTTGATAACCTATATTTATATTTTTGTTATCCAGTTAATGTCAATTGCAGGACAGCAGTTTACAACAAACCCACAGTTTTTAAATCATTTTAGTGGATGGAATAAAAAGAACTTCAGAATCAAATCATGGAATCCAAAGAGAAGAATGTATTTTTAGCTCTTAAAATCAATATCAACATTAAAAATATTAGATCAAATTAATTATCTTAGTATCTGATCACCAAACTTAGTAATTTGTTCAACAAAATGGCAAACAAAATTATTCTATCACAAGATGTGCACAGATGATAAAAACAAAAATACGGAGGGAAAAAATCCAAAGATTATCTAAGATTATTATGTTATGAGTTATTTCTTCCTAAATTTAAAAAAAATTTTAAAAATCAGATGTTGAATACAAAGCTTCGTAAAACAAATACTTCACAATATAAAACTAATGGATAGACATCAGACAGATTCTGGTACTACTAAAAGTTAGTACTCTAGAAAAATAAGGAAAGAAAAATTAAAAAATTAAAAAAGCAACAAAATCTTAAACTGGGAGATATTTATCTCCACCCATGATGCAACTATTTTAGGAATAAATTAATGGCACAAAGACTATAATTTCCTCACTCCTCTCCTTTCCCTATCATAACATTTAACTTCTGCTGACTCATAATTTGAATCAATTCAATGGGGGCACTTCATACAACTGTCTTTGAGTAGATTTACAATGCTCCTAATTGCAGGGCTGCCAACAGTGGGTGAGAGTTGGGAGTGAGAAATTGTGAGAGGCCAAGCCCAAGGTAGCATAGCGACCGAGGTGGGGGGGGAGAGGGTGTTGGAGGGGGGTGTCCCCCCTCCCATTGGTACAGAGCTTTTGCATTTTTCAGCTTGAAATTGTGCAATCTGGTGCATACTGTAGCGAGTCTTATAACTTACACTTGAATGCAATATTTATGCTTTAAATTGGATTAGCTATGAATAAGGTTAGACTAAATTACATTCCTAATTATATTCCACAGTAGAGCTAGGCTCTGATCAACAGGTGTAGCACATGAATGATCTTAGTGTATTCATGTATGGAAATCAGATTATAATCAAACACTTGGCCCATGTTGACCAACCTGGGTCTCACTGCACAACAAATGTACTACTCCTGACCCTGACTCCAGTTGCATACCTTCTCTCATTCCTGACCCTGAGCCCAGCCTTACACCTGGCCCCCTATTTTACCCTGATCATAACTGCATACCTGCTTAAGTTCCTAGTGCTGAACACTTCCATTATCCCAACTTTGCCTGCATACCTAGTACTATTCCAGACCTTGACTCTGGATGCACACTTGGCCTTGCTCCAAGCCCCTCTGCACTGACAATATATCTGGTCTACATATAAAGCATACTCACTCAGCTGTATACGTATTCTGTTACCATTTCTTCATTTTTCCTAACAAACTGTCCTGAAGTCATTTTCACCTCCAATATTTTCAGTATTTTGCTGTTTTCCTCTCAACTGGGACTTTTCCGAAATGCAAAGTTCAATAACTATATATTTAAGCAATATTATTCTATTAAATGTGATCTTGAGAGTACATAATATTTTATGTGGTATTCATAACACAACAATGATTAAAAAAAAGACCCTTGTTTTGATTGCACCTACCAACATGCATACATTATTATACTAGTTAATATCTACTGTGGGCAATTTTTTGTTCCAATGCTCCCCTTTCCCAATTACTTTTACATTGAAGTGATTGAAATCCAAGTGAAGTTTAAATGGCATCAGAAAAATAAAACCTCCGGAATGAATGATATTCATTACGTGGTTGGTTGGAGTCAGTATCAGCACAACATCTACTGCACAGCCCACAATCTTCATGTTCATCTTTCCAAAAACTCAAATTGGTGAGAACATGATTTTCAATGCACGAAGCTATGCCAACTATCCCTAATCAGTCCTGTCCTTCCCAAAAGCATGTCGATCCGTTCTCAGAATTCCCTCCAATAACTCGCCCACCACTGATTTAAACCACATTGGTCTGTAGCTTTTTTTAAATAAAGGCACAACATTGACCACCATCCATTCTTCCAGGCACCTCTCCCATGGCTATCTGTGATACAAAGCTCTCACCCATGGCTATCTGTGATACAAAGCTCTCAGCAATGATGTCATACAATGCACTTTATCAGGGGAGTTATCTTCCTTCATTTTAAACCCGGTATTTTAAGACCTCCAACACTCCCTCTTCTGTATTGTGGCTTCTCTTCATCACTATTAACTTCCCCAAGTTCCCGAGCATCCATGTCTTTCCACTTGGTAAATAATGATTTAACACCTCGCCCACATCCTGTGGCTTCCACATAGACACAGGACGCTGGTCTTTAAGGGAACCTATTTTCTCTCTCTCTCGTTACTCATTTTACCCATAATATTTTTTCAAATTTTATATTACGGAGCTTTTAGTACAATCCCTTCAAGTGATCTCTCCCTTCTTATTTCTCAATTCCACTCATTTACTCTCACTGGATGATTCCCGAGGAATATCTTCTCCTAGTACGACAGCAACATTCTCCCAAATCAAAAAACACAACTGCCTTCCTCTCTTAGCTCCACCTTTATACCATCTGTGGCAGTTGCACCCTGGAACACTGAACTGTCTCTTCCTCACCCATGTTTCTGTAAAAACTATTATATCCAAGTTCTATATTCCAATCCATGCCCCCAAGTCATCTGCCTTGTTTGTCAGGCTTCTTGCATTGACATTAATACAGTTTAAACCACAAGTCTTTGATTGCTCATAGCATTCACAGCACAAAAATAGACCGTCCAGAAAAGATGATCCATGTTGGGGTTTATGCTCCAGACGAGCCTCCTCATACCCTTCTTCAGCCAACTTCACTTCTCCTTCATTTATCTGGTCGTTTCCACACTAGGACATCTGATACCAAGTTCAACAAGTCACTCAATACCTCTGTGAAGGTACACAAAAATGCTGGAGAAACTCAGCGGGTGCAGCAGCATCTATGGAGCGAAGGAAATAGGTAACGTTTTGTGCCGAAACCCTTCTTCAGACCCTCACTGAAGCAGATTCAGCCAAATTACTTCTGGAATTCATTTGCGATAATCTTCTATTTAAATCTCTGATGACAGGTCACCAACCTTAAAATCTTTCCCTCTTCACAAATGCTGCCTGATCTGATGAATATTTGCAGCATTCGCTCCTTTTCATTTTGAATTTAAGCCCTCCAGTTTAGGTCTCACCTGCATGTGTATGCATCAGTTTAGAAATTAGATCACATAGCACTTATTTATTTTAGTGCCACGCATTTGAAAATGTACTCACCATGGAGTAAAATGTGATAATGACCATTTACTGGATTTAGCAGCTGAAGTGATATTTGCATCAGATGAGCATCAAATGACGCCATTCTCCTTGAAGCATTACCAGAGAAATTAGTCCACACAATCCCAAGAATGACTGCTGTTGAACACTAAATAAACTAAACTTCTCATAAAGGCTCACTGAGCACCCAAGAAAAATAAAGTGATCTGTCTCAATGATTATCGGCCAGCAGCTCTAACATCAACCATAATTAAATGCTTTGGAAAGACTGGTAATAAAGATATCGACACAAGTCTTCCAGATAATCTCATCCCTTTGCAATATGTACACAGGAAAAATAGGTCTATGGAGGAGGCCATCTCTCATGTGCTACATTTAGGTCTCGATCACCTTGACCTCGATCACCCCCTCTCAGTGTTGTATTTATCATTAGTCTATGTACATGGTTTACTCTGCGAGCTGTCAGCCCAGTGTATATGACAATAAACTAATCCGAATCTGAATATAGTAGAGATACGACAGAACAAGGAGTTTGTTAATGTTAATGTCAAATAGGGCAGAATTCTATAGCAGCAACTTGGTGTCCCTAAAGAAACACAAACCACGATTAAAACCATGACAAATCCTTATTTGGCACCTACTGCCACTATCTATATACAACCTGACACCTGTCAGAATTCTCAGTTATTAGCTTTGCAAAAAACAAAAATGGCATTATAGCTCTTTTCATATGTGGGGTTCAAATATTATTCATAATTTTCTTATATTTTGCATTATTATGCCAATCAGTGGAAAACTGAAATTAATATCAAGTACAAAGGAGGAAGTAGCATAAAAGACATGGGATTGAAGCACATTCTGCTTGTGAAGCATTGCCAAACACTGAGATCACTTTTCATAATGCTATTATGTATTTACAGAGATAGACTGCAGAATGCTTCAAACTGTCTTGTCAGATATCAATAATCCTGTGAAGTAATGTGAAAAATATGAATAAAGGATACAAAGTGATCAGAAATCACTTTGTACAGATACAGTAGATGAGGTTGGCGGAGACCTCATATTTCTTTGCATATCTTTCTTTCATTGTTGTATATCGCCCCACATCATCGTCTATATCTCTCATTTCCCTTACCCGTGACACTTTCAGTCTGAAGAAGGGTCTCGACTCGAAACTTCACCCATTCCTCCTCTTCAGAGATGTTGACTGACTCGCTGAGTGACTCCAGCATTTTGTGTCAATCTTCAGTTTAAACCAGCATCTCCAGTTACTTCCGACACATTTTGTTTCCACCCCAATAAGCTTCTAAACAATGACTAATCTGATTATTTATTTTGTTGTTCTTCTAGGGAGATTTTTAAAAACAAAATTGGCTTTCTTAAACTACAATTTCTTTTACAATGCCTTCAAAAGGGAAGGGACTTGAACTTTATTTCGCCTTCCATCACAGTGGGGAATGTGTAGGAGTCACTGTGGTGGATGTTCATGTTAAAATGTGTTTTGGGTGATCTGTTGCTTTTGTATGACTGATTTGGCAAATAATATTCCTCGTATGTTGCAAAACATACTTGGCAAATAAAGTACTATTCTGATTCCGATTCTGAAATGTATAGGGTATCCCAAGCAACTTGCGTCTAATTTAGTACATCTTCCCACAATTTTGTGCAAAAAGTATCAATAAAAGTAACATGACTCTTGCAGTGTAGCACACATTTATTGGTGAAGCATTATATTTATGGAGTATTGTGTGCAGTTTTGGTCCACTAATTTGAGGAAGGACATTCTTGCTATTGAGGGAGTGCAGTGTAGGTTTACAAGGTTAATTCCGGGATGGCGGGACTGTCATATGCTGAGAGAATGGAACCGCTGGGCTTGTATACTCTGGAGTTTAGAAGGATGAGAAGGGATCTTATTGAAACATATATGATTATTAAGGGTTTGGACACGCTATGGGCAGGAAGCATGTTCCCGATGTTGGGGGAGTCCAGACTCAGGGGCCACAGTTTAAGAATAAGGGATATGCCATTTAGAACGGAGACAAGGAAATACTTTTTCTCAGAGAGAGTTGTGAGTCTGTGGAATTCTCTGCCTCAGAGGGTGGTGAAGGCCAGTTCTCTGGATACTTTCAAGAGAGAGCTAGATAGGGCTCTTAAAGATAGCAGTCAGGGGATATGGGGAGAAGGCAGGAACGGGATACTGATTGGGGATGATCAGCCATGGTCACATTGAATGGCGGTGCTGGCTCAAAGGGCCGAATGGCCTACTCCTGCACCTATTGTCACTCAAATGGGTAAGCAACAAAACAAACATATCAAAAAGAGCATTTTATTTTCAATCGGCATAAAAGTAGAAATTCTGCAAGGATCTCTTAATTACAATTGGAAACAAAGTTGAATTAACATTGGAACTGCTCTCCCACTCAGTCAAGAAATTATGTCAGGCGGCGCGGCCGACGTCACAGCGGCCTCTGCAGTCTGTCTGAGTATTTTTTATTTTTTTATCCTGTTGAGGGTTTAGTTTGTAGCGGGTTTTTAAATGTGTATATGTGGGGGGTAGGTGGGGGAAACTTTTAAATCTCTTCCCTGCATGGAGACCCGACCTTTTCCCTGTCGGGTCTCCGTTGCCGTTGGGGCCTAGCGCCGTGGAGCGGCCTCCAACCGGAACGACCTGGAGGCTCAAGTCACGGAGCCTGTGGAGCTGTGGAGCTGCGGAGCTGCGGACCTACCTCCGTGGAGCTGGCCAGCTTCGGAGCATGGAGAGCTGCGGTGGTGCGCTGCTGCGACCCGACTCCGGTGAATGGTGAATGGTGACACCGGGAGCTCGCGGGTCCCCGGTGGGAGACTGCTTTGCGGGGCAAATTGCGGGGTTGAGAGTGACCTGGAGCGGGGCCTTACAACGCCCGGCACGGCTTTAATTTGCCGCGGACTTGCTAGCGCCCGCCGGGGGCTCCAACACCAAGACCCGGGGCAGGGCCTTACATCGCCTGCCGAGGCTTTGAGTGGCCGCGGACTTGCTAGCCGGGGGCTTTGACCTCGACTTCGGGAGAGGAATGGAGAGCAGGGGAGAGACAAGACTTTGCCTTCCATCACAGTGAGGAGGAGATTCACTGTGATGGATGTTTGTGTAAATTGTGTTGGTGTGTGTCTTGGTTCTTTTCTTGTATGGCTGCAGAAACCAAATTTCGTTTGAACCTCATGTGAGGTTCAAATGACAAATAAAAGGTATTGTATTGTATTGTATTGTATGTCATTCAACCCACAGGCAGTCTTAGTTTTATATTTAGTACGTCTCCTGCCATATCACATTGACCCAAATCTGCTGAACTCAAAGCTGAACTGTAGCTTGGCCTGATTCAAAAGATAACTCGGCAACCCAATTGTGTAGAAAAGCACACTATTAGATTAGAATTCAAAAAGTACACCGAATAAAAAGTACACTGAAACACTGCAAAGAGAAAACAGGTTTAGTCAGGTTAGGACACCAATTAAACAACAAATAATTTCCGCATTTTCCCAGCAGGTGTTGTTTTCATGATATTACATTCGCAAAACTTATTACTCTCCATAAACCAGCCTTGCCTCAGATTATTGAACAGTCAGTTATGAAAAATGCATCACTCATGACTGTTCTCCTAAATCAGAATATAGCAAATCCTCAATATGACAGACCATGGGGGGGAGGGAGGTGGTGGGGAAGAGGGTAGAAAAATGGTGTCCGTTATTGCCGACCAAGTAAGGGATTACCAAGTAAGAGAGCATTATTGTATAACTAGCAGAAACAAAGAACTTCAAATACACAAAACGACATGAGGAGTAACTCTGCAGGTCAGGCAGAATCTCTGTAGAACATGGATAGTTGACGTTTTGGGTCGGGACACTTCAGACACTGGGCCAGGTACTGAACCTGGAAACCAGGTGACTTGACGCCCCTGGCCTGGTGGCAGCCGGGAGAGTGGCACGGATCAGCGGTGTTAGTGATCACGGCCCGTGAGCGGCGGGAGTGCAGCGAGGGTCGGTGGTGGTGGCAGGCGTCGCCTGGAAGCAACCGAGGAAGTTGTGTGGGCTGGCGGTGGCGGCAGTAGGTCCGGACTGGAAGGGCCGGACGGGATGGCGGTGTGGGCAGACATCAGCAACCCAGTGAAGGTCGGTAGCTCCAGCCTGGAAGCGGCGGTGAAGTTTGGTAGTTTTGTCTGCTATAACCCAAAGAGGTCCATAGTAACATGTGTTTGCTGTATACCTTGAGAAACTATTGCAGGGATATGAAATACAAAGTGTAAATGAAACAATGATACCCATATTTTAAAATAAATGTAAATATCAATAATTTGGGGGTAAATATTGTTTGTTCAATAAAATTGAGGTCACCCCATGATCAAATAGTCATTTGAAGATTGATAACTGCCAAGTACCAGAACATCTGGAACCAATATCCTTTCATAAATCACCTCTCCATCAACTCTACTGGGAAGGTCACATTTCTCTAAAAATATAAAAATGCAACAAACTGGCACAAGCATTTGCTGTTAAGCAAGTTGGCATTTTCCAACATGTTTTGTGCATATTTGTTCCACCACATCAAATTACAACTGAATTCCAATGACACGAGCATCTGCATATTTGCAAAGAGCCGCCCCAGCCTCCAGTTCAAATACAGACAAGAATACACACCTGTAGACACATGAAGCTGCAGATGCTGGAATCTAAAGCAAAAACAAAGTGTTGGAGGGACTGAAAGGTTGGGGATCATTCTTTAGGCTGAATGGAGCCGGGGCGGGGGGGCGGGGGGGGAGGTGGGAGAGAAAGCTGGAAAAGAGATGTGGGGGCAAGTTAAAGCCTAGCAAGTGAAGGGGAGGATACAGGCGAGGGAGATTATTGGCAGATGGGTGGAGTAAGCTATGAAGGCTAGAGGTCGAAAGAAGACAAAAGTTTGTTAGATAAGGAATGAAGAGGAAGAGTAAAAACGAAAAGCCGGAGGGAGGGGAAAGTGGGGGATAAAAGGAAATATGGGATTCAGGGGTGGATGAGATAGGAGCAGGGTGGCTTGGGTGGGGGATAATTGTGTGAGAAACAGGTGCTCACCAAGGTGCGGCTGGGTTGATATTATTTGAAATTGGGAAATTCAATGTTCATATCATTAAGCTGGAGCTCCTCTTCCCATTCCAAGCTTTGTGTCGAGGGCCACCTCCGTTGCCAGAGAGGCCACATGCAAACTGGAGGACCAGCAACTCTTATTCCACTTGGGTAGCTTCCAACCTAATGGTATTTCAAGTAACGCCGCACTCTGCCAACCCCAACCTCAGTGCACACACATTTACATTTCACTCCTCTTTTCTATATTTGACACCCTTTCATATCCTTTTCGCCTTTAGCCTTTGTCGGTTACTTCACCCACCTGTCAGTTCCTTCCCCCACAACGCCACCGCTCAATTGCATCCACTTGTCAGGCTTTGCCTCTCCCACACCACCAGCCCCTCTCTTTCCATCTTTACAGCCCCTACTCCAATTATTCTGACGAGTGTCCCAACCTGAAAGAGTGTCTGTCCATTTCCTCTACAGGTATTGCCTGACCCATTGAGTTGCTTTTTTTCTCCCACTCCATTCTGACAACGAAAATATTGGATGGAAGAGAATAAGAGAGGCTAATAAGGGAGGAGTTGTCATTTCTTTGTAAGTTCATCTAAATCGTAGTCACATTCCAGAGAAAAGCTCAGTTTCATCGGGGAGACTGAGATTGTCAGGGTGCCAGGTATTTGGAACTTCATAAGTTAAGGAAGAAGACTCACATTATTGGCTCCTATACAACACCTAAATAAAGCACCAAGGCAAGAATAAGGAGAGGATAACTATAATACAAATCAAGAGACGGGCAGCTGTGGACAATGAGGAATGGGTAAGTGGAACAGAAATTCAAGCGATCGACAATTCTATAGTTAACAAGCCATAAAAGTATTAGTTGCCAAATGAGTGCCAGCCAAAGGGACACCATGAGGAACAAAAAAGAAATAGGTGGTTTGTCTCGCTGCACCAAAAGGCACAGGTAGATATAGACAGCGAGGACCTACTGCAGGAATTAAAAAACAAATTTTAAATCAGCATCTCGGGAGTACTAATACCCAGACTGCTGCCTAAACGGTGTTCAAACTGATCGAGACGTCAACAGATCAAGCAGAAGGACTGAAGAAGGGTCTCGACCCGAAACCACCCCTTCCTTCTATCCAGAGATGCTGCCTGTCCTGCTGAGTTAATCCAGCATTTTGGGTCTATATTCAGTGTAAACCAGTATCTGCAGTTCCTTCCTAAACAGGTCAAGCAGATTCATTCATGGGTAAATGTGGGAAACGTACCAAAACAGTCATTGAAATAAACAAGGAAACTTTGTTGATGGGAACAATGTTTCAGCAGAAAGAATACACAGGAGGTTGGCAAAGGATTGAAAATAGCAAGAAGAAGACAAGGGCTAAAAAAAAATTTAAAAAAAAATAAAAATAGGAAACAAGCTCAAATATAATAAAAACAGGAAAAGCAAGGTCATGATTAAAAAAGTTATATTATTGGAATACAAAAACCATGCACAAGAATAAAGTGAGTGGAAAAACAAAATGACATGACTTAAAATCTGCACAAATATATAAACTATCTTCATAATAAATAAGAACATGTTGTGCAGAACCAGCTGTAACGTGAATTATTAAGAGCTGGTTAAAGAACATTGCAGAGTAGAGAGGGAAAAGGTGGGAGGATGGGTAGGATTTGATTGGGATAATTAGATTTATTAGGACCATCATGACAGTAAAATCTCCAATTTACCTCAGCCACTAGGAAATGTTTGCACCTTTGCCGGCCAACTCTTAGTCTATCTAATCTTTGAGTCAGTGGACTGATCAACATTCAGGATTCTGCAGCCAACCTGAATGAGTACACCACTGCCATGACTGACTTCATCAGCAAGTAAGTAGAGGAGTGTGTGCCGACGAAGCCAATCCGAGTGTTCTCCAATGAGAAACTATGGATGAACTGCAAGGTACATTCACAGGTGATGGTCAGGCCCACCGCAGACATGTCAAACAATCCTGAGGGAAAGCACGCTATGATCTTCGCAAAGCCATCAAGGATTCCAAGAGACAATGCAAAGACAAATTTGAGTCCCAGAATAATCATTCGGGTACCTGCAGAATGTGGCATGGTGTGAATACTATCACTGGCTGCAAAGTGACGTCAGGTAACATAGTGATAGTGCCCTCTCGGCCCGCCACGCACTGCCAGCCGGTCTTCCAGCCCACCGATCGCCGACTGTACTGAAGACCATGGCTGCGATGACCCTATGTGGCCAGCTGCAAGAGGAAGTAAAGTGGTGCATCTTGCATATGGACTCAGTGGCCTGTTCTATACGTACTGGGGGGGATGGTGCTTATGTATGGTGATAGTCTTGCTGATCTGTATGCAGAAGTATTTTGCTGTACCTTGGTACACCTGATAATAAAGAAAGCATTTAACCATTCAAGAGGGGTCAAGGAAAAAGCATTCACGTCGCAGCCCCGTTTCCACCAATATTTCCACCACTACGTACAAGAGGCACAAGACGCACAAGATGCCATTGCATGCAGATGCCGAGAAGTGTGTTCAGCTCTGGCTGAACAATTTCTAATCTTGTGATGTGAACTCGGTAAGAAGACCATCCAAGACATCCAGCTCAATCCAAGCCATTTAGCTAAGATTTAAGGTAGACAAAAATGCTGGAGAAACTCAGCGGGTGAGGCAGCATCTATGGAGCGAAGGAAATAGGCAACGTTTCGGGTCGAATCCCTTCTTCAACCCCCTTCTATGATTTAAACCATTCAGCAGCTCTGCAAACAGTAGAAATCTCCTGGTAAAGAGGGGAGCATCCAAAATCTACTCTGAACCTTCCATTCAAGCAGCAACCTCACTTCAACCCCTGATCAAGCTTCACATTTTCCCCATTGAATTACAGTAAATTGGGACCATTTTTGACCCAAGATTCCAGTGAACCAGCTACCAAAAATAACAGTCTACTTCGAAACTCACTCATCACAGAAAAAGATCACATGATCTAGTTTGCCCTTTCTACAATGCCATTTCACTTCAAATTCAAGAATAACTGCTTCTCAGCAACCATCAGGCTCTTGAATATGAATTGGACTTTTAACTATGGACTGTCTTTGATATAAGGACTTTGGGCTTTTTTGCGCTAGTATTGGTATTAATAATTTATTGATTTTTGTTTTAATGTTATCTAACGTCAGCATTTACAAGCCTGTTATGCTGCTGCAAGTAAGAATGTCATTGTTCCGTTGTCAGTACATTTGACAATTAAATACTCTCAACTCTTGGCCACCTGCCATCCTCCAACTCTAACCTCAGGCCTAACTCCAAGGTGGCCCATATCTAATCTGCAAAGTGTGGAAATGAAATTTGCAGCCTCATAACAGGGGGTTTCACTTGCTGCTGTAACCCATCTAATGCATCTATTTAGTGCATTAAAATCGAGGTCAAATCCTTCACACCATTTCAAATAGAGCGATTAACCAGAGAGTTCTGTCAAATATTTTGTCTGCAATCAATATTCCCAAACAGATTATAGACACAAAATACTGGAGTAACTCAGCGGGACAGCATCTCTGGAGATAAGGAACAGGTGATATTTCGGGTCAGACCCTTCTTCAGACTGAGACTCAGGGGAGAGGGAGGCTAGAAATATGGAAGGGTAGGAAGTGAAAATGACTGATCAAGCAGATAATTATCAAGGAAGTGTAGAATGGTGCATTGTTAGCTGGGGGGGGGGGGAGGTGACAACGAGATTACTAAACAGATTATCTGGCTGTGATTACACAGCTATTTATGTGCTTTGTGTGCAAATTTATTGTTACATTTCCACATGAAAGCACAGATGATACTTCATTGGTACATGAATGATGAGGCATTTGAACAGATTATGAAACGTGCCAAAATGAATTCATTTTTCTCAAAAGTAATAATTTTTCAGTCCAAATACTGCTGCTTTGATCACAAATGAATAAGCCATAACAGTTGATAGACACAAAATGCCAGAGTAAAGGGCCGGTCCCACTTGGCCGTCATTCCCTTGCCATTTACGCGACCTGCTAGCGTGTGGGTAGTGCGGGACAGGCGCATGGAGTGGTGTGGAGGAGTGAGGACTTCGTCCTGCACAAAATCTTCACGCACCACTGGCCTGTCGCGTAACTGACGGCCAAAGTGGGACAGGCCCAAGATCCTGGCGTGGCGCAACGTCTCACCTCCAACAGCAGCAGAAGCAGGCAAACAATCGCCGAGCTGGGCCTGGGGCTCACGGCCGTTGCGGATCTGGATCCGCCCCCACTCCTACCCCCAGAGCGGGGCCAAGACGATTGGAGATAGACACAAAACGTTGGAGTAACTCAGCGGGACCGGCAGCATCTCTGGAGAGAAGCAATGTTGACGTTTCGGGTCGAGACCCTTCTTCAGACTGAAGAAGTCTCGACCCGAAACATCATCCATTCCTTGTCTCCAGAGATGCTGCCGGTCCCGCTGAGTTACTCCTGCATTTTGTGTCTATCTTCAAATGACGTCACACGGTCCAGACGACTGTGCGGACGCATGATGACACGCGCGACCATCGCGCGTCAGTCACTACCGGCCTGTCGCGTAAGTGACGGCCAAGTGGGACAGGCCCTTTACTCAACGGGGCAGGCAGCATCTCTGGAGAGAAGGAATGGGTGATGTTTCCGGTCGAGACCCGTAACAGTTGCTGCTGGACTTGACAAGTTTCTCCAATGGTTTGTTTTTGCTCCATTTCAACAATCTGCAGTCTCTTGAGTCTCCAGGATTTTCATAATTGCATTTCTTCGTATTTTGACTTTACTATGCAAAAATGCAATTCTTCTTAAAATACAAGAAATCACCAAATAAAAACCTTCATGAGAACTAAAATCAAGAGTACTGCAGTGAGGAAATTAAGATTCCTCACAGATCATTTACACTCAGAATTTCGGGCAGAAATGTAACAAAAGTTACTTATGCGCATTCATCAGATTTCTTGGCTGTTTCTTTCCTTGATTTAAGAGATTTAACTATTGTGGTTGAGTCTTTTTTCCTGCATTTGTAGCATGAATAATTTCATTGAATGAGACACAAAACCCAGAAAGATCAGCACAAAATTAAAATACTGCACAATTCCAAGAATAAAACTAAGCAAACCCAGAACTGCCATAACAATTACTCCAGTTTCCTCCCACAGTCCAAAGATTGGCAGGTTTGTAGGTTAATTGGCTGCTGTAAAATTGTCCCTCGTGTATAGAATAGAACTAGTGTACGGGTGATCACTGGTCATCGCAGGCTCAGTGGGTTGAATGGGCCCGTTTCCACGCAGTATCTTCTCTCAACTAAATTGCTCCCAAATCTAAACGGATGAACCATTTTAAATGTCAAATTTATGTTTTCTCTTCCCAATTAATGAATCAACATGGTTACAAATGTTCCTCCTTGCCAGTTTGTCCAAATCTAAAGTGTCCATAATGTAGGTGATTCAACTTTAAACTGATCTTCAAACAGCTGTACATAATAACACATAATCAGGATCAATAGATGTAGGACAGGAATCTCCCCTGTCCCTTGTGTTTACAATTAGGTCAGTGGTGTCGTTACTGCTGGCTGTGCTGCCTAGTGTTTTAGTAAATTACAATGAAACTGCATTTCTTAATCTGCAGTAAAATGCCTTCGAGGTTGGGAGTGCAATCATAATGTAATATCCAACGACAGAATCCGTTCTTTTCTTTCTACCTTTCCTTGTTTAGGAGCTTAGCGCTGGTTTAGTCGCAACAGTTCACATCAACTCGCCAATCAATCATCTCTTGAGAAGCACCCACCATAAATGACCAATTCACACCCCCAGATCAATGGTTCACCCACCATCTTCTTTAGGGGAGTAACAAAATGCCCCTCTTTTGATTTGAGTACCTTTGTGGTTGAGAGAGATTATATCTTTCACATTGGTGTTGTCAAGGGCAACTCTTTGGATGCACAAACACCCCAGGTGGCCAAAACGTTGATCAGTATCTCACGGCCTGTAGTCAGAAGAAGGGTTTCGGCCCGAAACGTCGCCCATTTCCTTCGCTCCATAGATGCTGCTGCACCCGCTGAGTTCCTCCAGCAATTTTGTGTACCGTCAGAAAATTAAGGTTTGGTTCTCTCAATGTTGGTGAAATGGGGAAGACAAAAATCCAGCAATCCCAGTCATACACACCCTGGCACATCTGGCGAAAGGTCAAAACAAATGGGCACTATTTTTGTGCAACCATTGGAATAGAATATACTATTACTAATAGTAAGACCTCTTTTGTTACTAACAGTAATTATTATTACTAATAGTAATAGACTGTTGTGTGTGTTGAGAAACTGATCAGGTTATGAAAAGGAAACTGAAAAGCTCCTTTAAATACCCGGTAGCTAAAAAGGGAAAGGATAGCAAAGTTCATGTGTTCGTTACTGAAAGAAATTATGTCAAGTAATAAAGAAAGAGATAACAAATACTTAGGTGACATTGATGGAAAAAGATAGAAACTGTTTGGATTGAACGAGGAGCTGAAATAAATCTAGCTTCAGGGGAACAAAAAACATTGATGAGTTGACTCTCCATTTAAGAAAGTGGTGGGGGCGGGGTGGGGGGGGGGGGATTGTGGAAGGAACTACAAAACAACTAGAATCCAAATGCTAGAATTTTCGATTGACAAAGTTGTAACAGTGTACATAGAAAATGTTAGCGTTCAACTGTGTCAACATGGACTTGGGAAAGGAAATCATTCTGACATGTCTGTTTCAGTTGCTTAAGGTTGTAATTAGCTAAATAGATAAGGGCAAAAGTAGTGCATTTGATCTTATAAGGGCACATGGGGATATTACATGCCACATGGGGATATTAAAGATAATTAAGTTCTAGCACATAGAAAAGGGATAATATATTGACATGGATAGGAATTGGTTTACAGACAAACCCAAAGAGTAAGAATTAAATGGTCATTTTCAGGATGAGTTTTTGACTAATGAATCAGACCAATGTCCCCAGCTGTGGACAGTCTATATTAATAGTTAGGATGTCCTCAACCCGAAACGTTACCTCTTCATGTTCTCGAGAGATGCTGCCTGATCTGCTGTGTTACTCCACCACTGTTTCCTTCAATAGTTTGGATGATGGAACAAGTGAATATATATATATATATTAAATAGCAAGGTTTTTTGATAAGTCATAGAATCATACAGCACAGAAACAGGCCCATTGGCCCAACTTGCCCCTGCTGAGAAAGATGCCCCATCCACGCTAGTGCCACCTTACCGCATTTAGCCCATATCTCTCTAAACCTTTTCTATTCATGTAATGACCCATGTCAATCCTGACACATTCTGATAATGACTTGCCTTTTATCTTTAATCATCTACATTATCATTCACCCAGAAACATCTTCTCCAACTATTCCATTTGGATTCTTATCTACAACGTAGATACTAGCCCCAGCTCTATTCAAGTGAAGCCCACCCCTCCCTCAAATAACTTTCCATTACTGGGGCCAATGCTTCATGAAATGAGGCCCATTTGTCCCACAGTAATCTTTGATCCATGCAGTCAAGTCGACACATTCATAAAAAATTAAAAGCCTATCTCATTGGTTTGAGCAAGATACCTGCACACAAAACAGGTACCAAGAACTCTAAAAAAAAACTTTTTAAAAACTTGTTCAACGCTGCTGAAAAAATCATTCTATTAAGATAAATTTGTAACCCACGTAAATTGAATCATTAATGTCCGCAAAAATATTCTTGTAGCCAAGAAAACGTGCTAGAATATTTTACTCTTCACAAAATATTTAACATTTAATACTAATTCATCAATAAAATGGATTAGTAGAATAATTAAGTTTATTACCTGAATAATTAATCCTAACAGACCAAGAGAGGTGAATACATCATCCCCAGCCTGTGCTAAATTAAGAAATTCGTATATGCAATTCTCTCAAGTCATTCATATGTATTGAGAAAAGACAAATCTTCAGTTCCCCTGGGGAATACACATATGCTTTGATGAGCGAGATACCGTGTTTTTGTCTCCCTCCCAGGTTTCTAACTCCAAGCATACTAACCAATGTCACTATGTTACCTTAAATCATATTGTTTCTCTTAGTTGTTTGTTGTGCAAATCATATCAAATAATTTGTGTAAATGTTATACTTCAATACTAACAATGCAATAAAAAATATTAGAAATAAGACTATGAAGGCTTGAGATCAGAATCTGGGCACAGGGGGAATATAAAATGTTGCAACCAAAACAAGTATATGGGGGGGAGAAGTAAAGAACCAAGCACAAACTTGGATTTGCTAAATTTGTTTTAGATTCACACAACGGCTCAGTTCATTATGTACAACATCTACTAACATTAATCTTGATGCCTCTGTTTTGCGAAAAGGAAGGAGGCAGAATATCCAGTTTACAATGACTGTATTATGAATGAAGTTGTGAGGACATGGTCACTTTGCTCAGATCGTCACATGGCCTAGCAGCACTCATGGCTACACTCATACTTGAAGAGTGACTAGGTAATTCAGGTGACAAGAACTAGGAGTGTCAACATTTATAAAGGCTTAATACTATGAAATTATTTGGCCCAATTGGGGGTGAATTGATTTCCCCAGAAATAAACAATGGTGTTTGCAGACCTACAATCTTCAGGTTTGCACACCTGTTAGAGTTAATTATGAGAATACCATTTTTGGTGATAGAAATATAATCAGCTTGTATATCCCGAGGTTTACTTCTGAAAGCAAATGTGCCCCTTGTCAAGCAGCATCTACAGATGAACATTTTGACCCCTGATGTCAAACATTCCTTTCCACCCACAGATGCTGCCTGACCCACCGAGTTCTTCCAACAGGCAGTTTTTTATTATGTAGTTTGTAAGATCCATGTTATAAAATCCATATTATCCAGTCATTTTATAAGCAAAAGAGATATCATCTTTGAAACTAACAATGATTTCTACATGAATCTCTCAGAAAATGTGTTCTAGTAACCAGAGATAAGAAACAGTTTTTAAAAAGGTGCTGTCACTGAAAACATACAGATAATCAAGTTTGGGGTCATAATTCTAATCTCAAAGTAGCAAAACCACAGAAGCAAACTAACTGATTGACAAGCATTGGAGGAAATGAGTTTACAGGTCAACACCAGGAAGTTGTGTGTAGATCAGTGAAAAAGGTAGAGTGAAACAGATATAGCAATAAGGTGTAGAATAATAAATTGACATTGTGCTCAATTTATCTTGGTAATTCTTTAAACCCTCAACTAAAAGATTTTATGTAAAAGTCTCTTAAAAATGCATGGCCTTGAAATGTATACTCACTAACACTTTACATCTAACCTTCAAGTGCAAGGACTATGCCTTAATATACCCCTCACCGTTGACACCAAGTCTTTACATTCATTTTAACGTCAACATACAATACCCATTCATTGTACCCATCCGCACAGACAGCATCCGAGGTTAGATGGAACCCGGATCTCAGGCACTGCTCTACCACTATGCCACCCTACATTGAAACACAAATGCTCGAGGGGACTCGACTGGGTGGAAGTAGAGAGGATGCTTTCTCTAATGAGATAATCAAAAACTAGAATTTCCCCATTTAAGACACGGTTATCCCCTCTCAAAAAGGTCAAGGGTCTTTGGAACTCTCTTTATCAAAGGGACAATGGAAGCAGAGTATTCAAATATTTTTTAAAAGAAGCAGAAAGATTCTTGATAAGATTAACACAATAAAATGCAGGGTTGAGATTATGATCAGGGAAGCTTTCATTTTATTGAATAGCAGAGTAGGCCTGAGAAGCCAAATGGCTAGTCATGGCCCTATTTTGTACTGCAGAAGTATGCTGACAGGACCATTAGATATGGAGGCATAGCATTCAGAATGACATAGGGAACTTCAAAATGCTTCCTCAGCAGCACACAAACGTCCAGAACAACAGCAGATGGAAAGCATCACCTCTCAAACTATTTAGCACGAAGCACCTCCTATCCCAACTGTGGCACAGCCCTATATCTGCTCCCAGTCCCACAAAAACTGGAGGCAAGTTGTGTTTGATTTCAATATGTTGCCAGACTAGCAAACATATTTTTCTAAATTATCTGCTATTCCAATGTCACTTTTACTATCAATGGATAATTATATAACCAATTAATAATGTGAAAAAAAACCCCGATTTACCTGTTGCTCTTGGGCTCCTTTAAGTCTGTCATTCCTTGAACAATAATCTGCGTTTTGCTAAAAGTTCACCAGATAAGTGGAAGCAGCTACAAAGTTGCTAAGTTTATGCATTTCTACTAATCAGAAACAGTGATCCAAACTTTCCATTATAGCCTGAAACCTCAAAGCTATTCTTTCCAGCTGACAAACACATAGTAGTAGATACAAAAATTGGTTTTAGCCTCTCAGATGAGTGATGGGCAGGAAAATTGAATGCAGTTAATAGTCTTGATCAATCGTGCTTTTTGCCACAAAATGCAACAATAGACACGATAAGGTGGCAACATGCAGTGGTTTGGATTTTTATTGGCATTTTAAACTTAACGATGAATGAGCTCCAATCTTGCATCTTGAGCCTCACTATTTTCTTGGCCATGTCCAGGAATGACTGGTACATGGTGCAAAATGCAGCAAGAGGCTGCTGAGATTTACCATGAGTTCAGCTGTTGAATCTGGTCCAAGATCATTTAATTGCCTGGCAATATTTCTGCTAAAGTAGAAAGGACCAGATAAATATTTTTTAAGTATGCATTTTCCTTATTGTTTTAATTGGTTGTGTTTTTACGAAAAAAAATATATAATTGTTCATATTTTGAATTGGTCTGGAAGTTTATCACCTTTCCAGAAGAGTTTGATCGTTGGAGGTTGTTCGAGCCTCCAGCACAATTGTCACCTTTTGTCATCACGTTTCAGTGATCATTACAGAAAGATTTAATATCCACAGACAAATGCTGAAGACAAACCTGAATGCCATTCATTCCACCTATTCTTCAAATTTAGAAACTACTTTCACCGAAAAAAACCATCTCTCTCCTGTAGTCGAGTCTTCGCCACCGGTAATTCGGCCGATAACAGTGGTAATGGTGAATTTGTTGATGGAATTTGAGCTGTGCCTCACCACATAGTTAGAGGCATAAAGCGATTAGAGGAGTAGTCTATGTATGCAGCCTTGAGGTGCACACGTGTTGATGGTCAGTGATGGAGATCTTGTTACCAATCCGCACTGATTGAGATTAGAAGTCAAGGATCCAATTGGAAAGGAAGGCACTGAGGTCCAGGCCTTGGAGATTGGTGATGAGTTTCAGAGGAATAATAGTGTTGAATGGTGAACTGCAGTCTACAAACATCAGCATTACGTACTTTCGACGATCCAGAGCAAAGTGGAGAGCCAATGAGATGGTATCAGTTATTGGCCTGTTGCGGCAATAAGCAAATTGGAGCAGAGCCAGGTCATTTCTGAGGCAGGATTTGATTCACACTATAACTGATCTTAGACAATTCTTCATTGTGGTGGATGCAAGTGCTACCAAACAATATGATTTGAGGCGGGTCACCATGCTCTTATTATTGTATCAATGTGATGGATGTCCTTTTGAAGCAGATAGGAACCTCATAAGCAGGAGTTTGAAGATGTCCTTCAATATCCCAGCCAGTTGGTTTGCACAGATTCACTACCTGGGATGAATGCTTGCAGGGATTTGCCCTCTTGAGGACGCTTTGACATTGATCTCAGGGACAGAGAACAAAGGGACGTCAGGGGCTGTATATGCTCATGTTGGTGTGTCATTGTTCTCCCTTTCAAAGCATGCATCAAACGCATTGAGCTTATCTGGAAGCGATCTGTCGATGCTACTTATGCTACCCAGTTTCACCTTGCAGAAGGAGTACAATCAAAAAGCATTATGTACATTTCAGACATATTGACCAAAATCCATCAGCACCACAAATCCTTCTCGAATGCTCATAACCTTATTTATGTTCATAAGTAACAAGAGCAGAATTAGGCTATTTGGCCCATCAAGTCTACTCCGCTATTCAATCATGCCTGATCTATCTTCCCTCTCAACTCCATTCTCCTGCCTTCTCCCCATAACCCCCTTACTAGTCATAAATAACTTTGTTATCAGCAGCTCAGCATTTCTTAATGCTTCAAAATATCTTGCCTTAATATATAGAGACTACTAATACCAGCATGCGCTTCAATCTTTGAGAGAGACTGGACTTACTAAATGAAGCTCACTTGAAAATATGAGAACTTCAGTATTTTTGAATGAACTTTAAGAGGAAAGAAAAACAAGAGAAAGCAACAAAAAAAAATAGAATGATTAAATATCAGAAAACTAATATTTTGCAGTTATGTTAAAATGTTTGGAAAGCAACCTTGCATGATAGCGGAAAACCATGCCATTTACAACTGAATGCCTAATCTAGAAGCCACATGGGAGAGGAAAGAAAGACTCAAAACTCCGGGCAAGGCAACACTCATTCCAGAATCAACTCTCTTTGTTTTGAGTTTAGTTTCTCTTTGTTGCGGAAGTCTTAGAACTCATTTAGCCAAGGAATGTTTTTCATCATTCTTATTAAAATAGCATTCCATTCACAGCAATTGAACCATGTTCAGCATAAATCAAGTCACTACAGACAACTTGTAATAATATCGAAGCTGAACCATTCCTCTTAGAGTTTCCAGTATCAGTTCCCATTTCAGGACTTCCCTCCCCCATATCTCAGCTTCCCCTGCACTGCTTCCTGTTTTCCACCGAAAGTTAATTTAGAAATGAGAAAGTAATATCCCTGCAGGAGGTACATGTCTTTTAAACTGATTGGGAATAAGAAGAAAAGGAAATATTGAAGAAAAAAAATATCTTTTTCATTGGTATTTTTACTTTTAAATGTATGCCATTCTTCCTTTTCTGGTGGTTTTTAATGGATTTTTATGGCAGCAATTGACTAATTAGACAGGTATAATGAAAGATTGCAATGGGAAAATTAAATGAGCACCAAGGAGACTTGGCACCTGATCTCCTGAAAGCATTGTGATTCATTCTCCCACTTGCTGGTAAGACACCTGGGTTATTGTACACAGTTCTAGTCCCCATGCTATCGGAAGGATGTGTTCAAGCTAGAGAGGATACAGAAAAGATTCACAACATCATTGGTGGGCTTGTTATACGGAGAAAGGAACATGTTGAGCCTGTTTTTTCCTGGAGTGAAGGAGGCTGAAGGGTGACCTGTGTGGTCACAGTCTTGAACCAACGGTAGGGCAATCCAAAACTAGAGGCCAGAGCTGGGGTGGGGAACCTGCAGCCTTAAGGCCGCATTCGGCCTTCTAGGCCATTAAGTGCGGCCTTTTGAATGAATCCAAATTTTGTCGAACAAATCCTTTTATTTTTTTATTAATGTTTTTGTTCGTCTTTTATTATTTTTATTTGAATCTTAAAATGAACGTATTTAAAATACCAAAGAGTAAAAGAAGATTCAACAAAATAATCCTCCCTGACTGACGGTCACAATTAAAACATTAGTAAGTCATGAGTCTATTTTGGAGTTGGACGATGAGGCATTCAGTGTGGATTTGCCGTATCATTGTAAAGTGCGTTGGCTATCGCAGGGACATGTGTTAGCAAAATGTTTATCTTTGCGAGAACAGATAGTTAAATTTCATGAAGAACAGAATCAGCAATGTGAATTATTGAAAGAAGATTTCTATAGAAATACTGCATTTCTGTGTGATATAATTTCAAAGCAAAATGACTTGAATGTTTCTTTGCAAGGTAAAAATAAGTCTATGTATGATATGTGGCAAAAAATACAATCATTTCGAAAAAAGCTATCTTTTTTCAAAACTCTTCTTCAAAATGAAATTTCGGATGAACATTTCCCCCGGTTAGCGAAGGTCATTGATGAGCAGGTGGATTCATGCAAATCGTTTGAAGAATACACAGCTGTTATAGAATTATTAATTAAAGAATACAATGAAAGGTTCACTGACTTTGAGAATCATGACATCACACTCAAATTAGCATTTCAACCTCACCTAGTTGATGTCTCCAAGGTTCCTAAAGAACGACAGATGGAATTGATTGAGCTCTCAGAAGATTACATTTTAAAGTCCTTATTTGACGATAAGAAAGATCCGATTGAAATATGGAAAAATACAATAGAATACCCACATCTTCGGCAACATGCAAGAAAAATGCTTTCTTGCTTTTCAAACACTTATTGCTGCGAATCTACCTTGTCCTACCTAACCCAAGACAAGACACCCTTAAGGTCATAAATTACGGTAACCCATCTAGAAGATCAGCTGAACTGCGTACCTCCATGTTGCAACCAAATATTCAAATGCTTTCCCACAAAAAGCAGTCACAACAAAGTCATTTAAAGGTTAGTTAACTTTAGAATTAACAAAATGTTTTCATTTTCTTGAAGTTTTTTACAAAATAATGTACATTTTGAAGTATATCTAATTTAAGTTTCTTGGATGTGGCCTTATTAGATTACAGCTAACAATGCGGCATTCCAACATGAAAAGGTTCCCCACCCCTGGGCTGGAGGTTTAGGGTGAGAAGGGAGAGCTTCTGTAAATTGTCCCGAACATGTAGGATAGGTTTAGTGTACAGGTGATCGCTGATCGGCGTGGACTCGGTGGGCCCCATTTCCACGCTGTATCTCTAAACCAAACTAAAACCAAACTTAGCTCAGCAAAGCGAATTGGTTGGTACAGATAGGTTGGGCAGAGGGCTTGTTTCCATGTTGTGTAACTCCAAGACTCTATGTGGAGTAGATATGAACAAAGGATCACTAACACTGTCCATTCTCAGGGCAAACAAAAACACGATGGATCTTGCATCTACAGAAATGAGGGGGCACCTTCTCTTTACTGGTTGTGGATCACAATCTCTCTAAGCATGCGATTCTTACTCTTATAGAGTTTAACCAAAGCAAATCAAAACAGGCAAGTACTTTAACTAAGGAAATAAATGATTACAAATGCAAATATGGGCACAGTATACTGACATATACAGATGATAGACACAAAATGCTGGAGTAACTCAGCAGGACAGGAAGGTCAGTGTGGGAATGGGAATTAAAGTGTTTAGCAACCTGGAGATCAGATAGGTCCAGGCAGACGGAGCGAAGGTGTTCAGTGAAATGATTACCCAGTCTACATTTGGTCCTGACGATGTACGAGACATCTTGAACAACGGATAGGGTAGATGAAGTTGGAGGAGACATCATATTTTTCTTTTTTGCACATCTTTCATTCATTGTTCTTTATCTCTCGGCATCATCGTCTACATCTCTCATTTCCCTTTCCCATGACTTTCAATCTGAAGAAGGGTCTCGACCCAAAACGTCACCCATTCCTTCTCTCCAGAGATGTTGCCTGTCCCACTGAATTACTTCAGCATTTTGTATCTATCTTCGGTTTAAACCAGCATCTGCAGTTCTGTCCTACACACTTGTTAACAATAATGATGACACCCGTCATTGTACTGCCGGTGACTAAATGTAAAACTTTCACCACCTTTGTCCTGATGCTGTGATTTTGTGCGATATGCAGTCTAAGACTTCCATGGTTACCCCTTTTAACTCTACACATCTTTGCAGCCACTTCCAAATGGGCCTGCTCCGACACTGGTACATGATGTACCTGAAAATTGTGAAAAGAGTTTGAAATGATAAAAGGTTTTTTTTTTAAAATCTAGGTTGTTTATTGGACGAGTTCAAAATCCCCAACTACCATATTGGAATTTGAATTCAGGTTGCTGGATTTTTAGTTCAGCCCTCTGCACTGCTAATTCCTAGAAGGTACTTGCTTTCTGTACTCCAACTCCATTGACAAAGTATTACCTCTAAATTAACATAGAAACATAGAAAATAGGTGCAGGAGGAAGCCCTTCGGCCCTTCGAGCCAGCACCGCCATTCATTGTGATTATGGCTGATCGTCCCCAATCAATAACCCGTGCCTGCCTTCTCCCCATATCCCTTGACTTCACTAGCCCCTGGAGCTCTATCTAACTATCTCTTAAATTCATTCAGTGATTTGGCCTCCACTACCCTCTGTGGCAGGGAATTCCACAAATTCACAACTCTCTGGGTGAAAAAGTTTTTCTCTCACCTCAGTCTTAAATGGCCTCCCCTTTATTCTAAGACTGTGGCCCCTGGTTCTGGACTCGGCCAACATTGGGAACATTTTTCCTACATCTAGCTTGTCCAGTCCTTTTATAAGTTGCTATAAGATCCCCCTCGTCCTTCTAAGCTCCAGTGAGTACAAGCCTAGACTTTTCAATCTTTCCTCATATGACAGTCCCGCTATCCGAGGGATCAATCTTGTGAACCTATGCTGCACTGCCTTAATCACAAGGATGTCCTTCCTCAAATTAGGAAACCAAAACTGTACGCAATACTCCAGATGTGGTCTTACCAGAGCCCTATACAACTGCAGAAGAACCTTTCTACTCCTATACTGAAATCCTCTTGTTATGAAGGCCTTTAAGACTAATTAATTAAGACTAATTAATGCCTTTAACGAAGTACTGTACACCAATTTATACTCCAACAGTGGCATTTATTAAAATAGCAGACTTGTCAATGAGTTACAACTTTATGTTTTGAGCTCATCACAAATTATACCATGCTTTAAATGCACATCTAAATAACTGGAACAGCAGTTATAATATCTGAAACCAAATGACAAAAGTTTTCCCTCAGATTCAAAAATATTCTGAAGCTTAAACCATAAAAATCTTTGTGGAATTTTGAGTTCAATTTTAAGAATAAGATTTACATCCACTATTTGTACCAAAATAACCTGAAACATAATAAAATGGTCCGAAGCGAATAGACATTCCGAGGGAAATAACCCTAACCCTATCTCAGGACTGAACGACTATAGACTGCACTAATATTGTTGCTCTATGTACTTTAGAATTTTGTACTATCATCATCTGGTTTACCGAGAACAAATGATTATTGTATGGTGCAGGAAGGAACTGCAGATGCTGGTTTACAGTGAAAATAGACACAAATTGCTGGAGTAACTCAGCGGGACAGGCAGCATCTCTGGAGAGAAGGAATGGGTGACGTTTCGGATCGGTCTGAAGAAGGGTCTCGAGCCAAAACGTCCATCCATTCCTTCTGTCCGGAGATGCTGCCCGTCCCGCTGAGTTACTCCAGCATTTTGTGTCTATCTTTGATTATTGTATTTGTTGTGATAGCGTTTAATGTGCCTGTAAAGCTGCAGCAAGAATTTCATTGTTCCGCTTCATACCCGGTGTATCTGACAGCCCTGAAATGTTCCGATGCACATTGATTATAAAACAGTGCATGAAAACCAGTTCCAATCGAGCAACTGTGTCATTAAAATAAAATTATTAATATTATTTAGCCATTAGTATTCTGGAATACCGTGTGCAACCGCATTCGCTTTACACCAATGCCCCTGGCATGATTGGTCCTGCAGCTTCCCCAGAGAAACGTACAGCAGTTGCTGCCTTTCCTGTAGAGAGTTTCAGTTACAATGACATCATCCTTTTAGAGCCTCGCTTGAGAGGAACTGATGTGGAAGGACCCCAAGGACAATTTAAAAGCAGATGATTCAAGTCCACTATCGCTACCGCTATAGGATCTTTGCTCGCTACAACCTTCCAAAGGCACTCTCCATTGTTTATAAGATCACCCAGACCGTACAATCCAGCAACGAAAAGTACAGCGAGCACGTCGTTCGCCGTGCAAAATAAATAATAGTTCCAAGAACTTGATCATATAAAAAATACTGCACATTAACTGTGCCACGACTTAGCCGGAATTATTAAAAAAAAGACATTTCCAAACATACAGAAGACATTAAAGCATTGCCAATCTGTAAACAACTCTTTCCGATAAAATTGCAGCACTTAATCGTTCAAGAACTATTTTTTTGCCACAAAATAATAGTTAATTGGGAAGATAGTATACCTCCACAGTATTTATAAAGTAGTACCAGAAATTTAAAGAGTGCAGCTTGTTCCTTTAGCTCACTGAAGACAAAGTGGTGGAAGAAAATCCTGGAAAAATGATGCATTGAAGGTGGATTTTAACGACACCCCTTCAAAATCTTTACCTATAAAATCTACGAATTATAAAATGATGTACGATATAAACTGGTAACAATTGACAGGGCATACCACAAACCAAATACAACGATCGAACGCAAATATACACCCAAAATATTCATCGTGAGACGGTGAAGCCGCACCAACGGCAATAACACGACTTTCTTACACCGTGCAGGACTTTGATCAAATTGCTTCCATTCACAAAAGCAGATTGTATCTTAAAACATGTCATCGGAATTCGTGTCGTTCTCTTACAGATGGTAATATTACATTTAATACAAAAAGGAAATTGAAAACCAGTGGTTTTCATGTCTGTGTCTTCACATGCAAACATCAACCTGCAAATTAACACATTCATAATTATGTGCTGCTGGTTAATTAAACACAACGAATTTGTCAAATTTTCTATCAGATATGGGAATGCAAACGTGAATTATGTACACACTATTTAAAAACGCAAATAACAGCACTTCTGTAAAATTGTTATGCAGCAATGAATATTTGCATGAATGCAAGATTTGCTCAACATTATAGAACTTGAAATATCAAACCCAAAGTGATGCTGTACATTTCAGAATCTGTTATTCAATTAAACAGTGGACAAAGCAAACTCCATTTCCAGAGCGCGAACTGTCAAAAGGCAGCTCTACATCATCACTTCCTGCAAGAGTGAATGGCAACAACGCTGGTATTTTTGGACCCAAATACCAACCGAATCGTTCTTTTTACACTTATAAATCACTCTGATTCCGATTTATTTCATCAAATTGTTCCTGCGCGTACATCTTTAGTACAATGAGCCAAGAGGCAGGGAGATTTAAAGTTTGCGCTTTGCTCGGCTCCAATCACAGAAGCGACTGGTGACATTGTGAATTAAAAAAAACACTCACCCGAGAGCTCGTCCGGCTCCAACCCGGTCTCCACGTCCAGCCCAGATATGGCGAAGTAATCTGCAAAGCGGCAACCGGCGGTGTTGGCAGTCATGGTGCGCGCTGGGCAACCGGCAGCCGACAGCCGCCGCTGGGCTGAGAATCCCCGTGGCCGCTTGCACAGTCTGCTCCTCAACCCGGCTTCGCGGTCGATGCTTCCATCACAGCTCGCACCAAAGATCTGCTATAAGATCTTTGGCTCGCACTGCAACGCCTAGCACGGAACAGCGCTGCATGCCGGGCTACAGACACCCCTTAAAGGGGCAACTCACCACTCAGCTGCAGTGAGACCCCGCCTCACAAAGGCAGCCACTGAGAACTGCACTGCCTCTCTTCCTCCCTCCTCCTCACACTATCTATCCTACTCCCTCCTCCTTACACTATTTCTCCAACTCCCTCCTCTCCTACTCCCTCCCTTTCCAACTCCCTCCTCCTCAATCTCAATACAGTACTTTTCTATATATGCAAAATATAAACTTCACTTGAAAATATAACGCAAATGTATGCCTTTTTCACAGCTGGAGGGAAGTTGGTAAAAGTGGATTTGTTCGCCAACAATAATTTATTTGTCGGACAGTAAATAAAAAACTGGAAAAACTGTACTACTATTTTGCGTTGAATATTGAAGCAAAACGGGATTAGATGATGTAGCTTCCAGGGTATAGTATTGTGTTCTGTGCATGATGGACCAAAGTTATGAGTGAAAGGATAAGGTTCTCAAAGGAACGGGCATTCTTTTTTATATTTTGCTGATTTATTGAGATGGGTGTACATGTGAATGTATTCTGATATTGTTAGCCCAGCTTCACCTATCATTTTGAATCAATATCTACCAATTATATTTAGTTTTAAACATAATAAAGCAAAAACATTATTGAATATAATTTGACACTGAAACATATCAAGGTAAATTAGAACAGATGACAAAGAGTTTGATCAAAGGGGTGGATAAGAAATGAAATTTGGGGGACATTTGTGAATGCAGAGACTTGGCACCAAAAGCACATCTGGCAATCCTGCAAAAATGAACACTGAAGATGCTCAAGAGGCCAGAATTAGATGATCAACAAATCTCTATAGAGAAATCTCAAAGAAAGATATACAATGCCGAGAGAGGGTGGAACAGGTCAAAGGGGGTTTAATAACCATGACTACAACTGGTTGCTTATTCAATGTTGCGGAGATGGCAAATATAGCAATTAACAGAGTGGTTTCAAGCAGTCTGTGGCAAACTGAAGTCAAAGGGCATCAAGGAATAACTGTTCCCATGGTTAAAACCATACCTTGCACAAAGAAAGTGACTGTGGCTGTTGAGCGTGAATTGTTCAAATCTGATAACATCACAGCAAGAGTTCTTCAGGATAGATTTCCAGGCCCAACCATTTTCAACAGTGAGTCTTTCTTTCATCCTCAGCACAGATACAGAGGTGCAAATACTCTTGCAACTCCAGCAGTCTGTGGCAAACTGAAGTCAAAGGGCATCAAGGAATAACTGTTCCCATGGTTAAAACCATACCTTGCACAAAGAAAGTGACTGTGGCTGTTGAGCGTGAATTGTTCAAATCTGATAACATCACAGCAAGAGTTCTTCAGGATAGATTTCCAGGCCCAACCATTTTCAACAGTGAGTCTTTCTTTCATCCTCAGCACAGATACAGAGGTGCAAATACTCTTGCAACTCCAGAAAAAAATGAAGCAATCTACTCTGCTGCAAAGCTGAACATTTAACCATGGGCTGATAGGTGGTGAATAAAATAAGGCAGATCCAAGAAATTTAAAACAAATAACATAAAATGCTTTAAAAGCAGTATGTTGGGCACTATCTTTGGTGAGAGAGAAATAATTAACGTTTTTGGTCGAAGGCCTTTCATCTAAAGTTTCTGACGAAAGGTCTTGACCTGAAGCATTAACCATGTTATCTCTCTTCATAGTTGCTGCATGAGTATTTCTTGCATTTTGCCTAATTGTTTATAGAAATGAGAGTGTAATCCCACCGTGAAACAATGATGTCGCTGGAGGAGATTGCAACAATTTGCAACACCATAATTAGTAAGAAAAACGCATCTGTAATTTTATAGTTAAATTACTTTCATTAAGCCAATTTGGTTAATTAGATCAAGTTACCATTTACCATCCATGCAAACACATGTTTTACCCCAAAAGCACTATTTGTTCTTATATTCCTCCATTCCCCTCCTTCACCCAAATGGTCTAAAAAAACTTCAATGTTAGCATAATTTCTACTTTAGCAATTAATTTTGCAAGTGAATTTCCTAGTCTCGTGATCTTAGTCATTACCTTGCAGCTGCTCGATTTTAGCAGGCAACTAGAGAATGGACATAAAATTAGCTCTGACCTGTTCCACTCAAATCATGTATCACTGACACCACCCAGTAATATCAATCACATTGAGCTTTCAGAATATAATTATTGCAAAATTCCTTATATTGAATCAAATCTCACAATTTTACCCCAAAATTAAGAATGTGTTAATTTTCTCATTTTTCAATTTAAGGTTTGCTTTAGTTTAGAGATATAACGGAAACATGTCCATCAGCCCACCATGTCCACACCAACCATTGATCACCCGATCACATTAGTTCCATGTTATCCCACTTTAAGCATCCAACACAATTGGGCAATTTACAGAAGCAAATTAGCCAAATTAAATGCACTTCTTTGGAATGTGTGATGAAACTGGAGCACCTGGATAAAACCCTTGCGGTCACAGGGAGAATGTACAAACTTAGACTTCCATACCGCTCCATCTTTGCCCTTTTGATTTCGACCATTTCACATTGGGGCACTCATCACTACATCAGACAATGTTTGTCGAAGATCTTATTTTGTTCCGCGTTCGGTTTATAGAGAAATAAACCTAACTAATCTTTCAGGTGAAGATCATATAAAAACAAATTTGTGACAAGTGACTGAATAAACAAAGGTCTGACATTCATTGTATCCTCCCAATTCTGTTTTCTCCTACAGTAACTCTGTCAACAAGGAACTTTAAAACTATATTTTCTGATTAGTGAATTATTCTGAGTGAGGGCTATCAGACCAGGAACGGAGGAATTGACTTTTGATGATGAAACACAATTGGTATTATATCACAGGCCAATTTGTGTTAATTGTAACAAATTATTTAATCTCATTGGAATTCTATTAGCAAGTAGATAAGCAAAGCAGTAGATCTTCTTTTAAAATTATGCACATGTTTGTATGCTACCATACTATTGTTGTCACATGCTTGCACTACATGCGCATTAAATCCTCATCTTGAAATGAAGTCATTGTGTTACAATGCGAGTGTTCTTCTGAGGGAACATAGTTCCAGAATAAGTATTGAGACAGATGACCAATCAATTTAACTTTTGTTATTGGTCAGATCAGTGGGATTAGTCTTATTGATTCGTCCTCAAATAATATTGTGTCATATATAACACCACAAACAGCTTTCAAAATTTCTAGACTCAGACAATGTGACACCTATTCAGTATTGCAGTAAAATATAGACACACGAGACTGCAGAAAAATTCATTGTGTCACAGGCATACAGCACAGAAAGAGATCCTTCAGCCCAACCTGCCTATGCCAACCAAGATGCCCCATCTATGCTAGTCCCATTTAATGGTCATATAACGTGGAAACAGGGTGCTGGAACTTTGAGCAAAACACAAAGTGCTGGAGGAACTCAATCGTTCAGGTGGCATTTGTGGAGAGAGTGGACAGATGATGTTTTGGGTCCAAACACCCATTTGCCCAAATTTGACTCATATCCCACTAAACCTTTCCTTCCAAGTGTCTCTTAAATACCACCCTCCGAGTGAAAAAGTTGCCCCTCAGGTTCCTATTAAATCTTTCCTCTTACACCTTAAACCTATGTCCTCCAATTCCCTAACCTGGGTAAAAGACTCAGTGCATTCATCCTGTCAAGTTCCCCTCATTATTTTACACACATCTATAAGATCTCCAGTTAGCATCCTGCATTCCAAGGAAAGAAGTCCAAGCTTGCCCAATCTCTAGCTCAGGCCCTCGAGTCCTGGCAACATCCTCATAAATTTTCTCTGTGCTCTGTACTCTTTCCAGTTTAGTGACAAGAGAAGTAAGAATATAGCGTGGAGGGTGTGCGAGTTGGGAGATGGTAGGGACAATTTAGAGGCCAATTAAACTACAAACCCACACGTCTTTGGGATGTGGAAGAAAACCCAATGGGTCACGGGGAGAACATGCAAACTCCACACAGACATCACTCATAATCCGAATCAAACCCATTTCTCTGGTGCTGTGAGGCACCAATTCCACCAGTGTAACACTGTGCCGTTTTGTTGAGATTAATCAGCCTTATGCAAGCACAGCAAATGATTTAGGGATCCTTATCTACTTAGTTACTCACTAATTGACTTTTGTGAACTATCAGACATGTTTATTTATGTAATTTGTATTTTTAAATTTTAACTTTTTTAATATGATTCACAGATTAATTGTAGACAATAGTGCAGGAGTAGGCCAATTCAGCCCTTCGAGCCAGCACCGCCATTCAGTGATCATGGCTGATCATTCAGTACCCCCTTCTGCCTTCTCCCCATATCCCCCGACTCCGCTATCTTTAAGAGTTCTATCTAACTCTCTATTGAAAGCATCCAGAGAATTGGCCTCCACTGCCTTCTGAGGCAGAGAATTCCACAGATTCACAACCCTAATGTGAATAAGCTTCTAGTGTCTTGACTTTGTATGTTGGATGACATTGGCCAATGCAACATTGACTAGGGAATAAACTTAATTCAACCAGCCTGCATAATGGAGTGGAGTACCAGGATTACTTGGTTAACTTTCTTTTTCTTCTCAAGATATCAATACATTTGTTTTCACCTGAAACTGAATATTCTGGACACTTCTATAACTACCACCATCTATTTCTTATGGTTACTTGAATATAATGAAATACAATTGAAATAAGAGATTTAATTAGGTTTTTTCAACTGTTCAGCAGAGGTAGAAATGCACAGGTTTTATAGTAATTTACTTATTATGTCATGTGAAGATGCTATCTAGCCCATGTGGGAAAAGCTATCCTTCCACATCAGCAATCACATCAGCCCCATTCCCTTCTCATTTTGTGGATCCCTGTATCATTTTCTCTCAAATTTCATACACATAATTATACTCATACAGCACATCCTTGGGACGTGTGAGGATCTGCAGTACCCAGGGGAAACCCATACAGTCACAGAGAATATGCAAGTCCCCAAAGACAACGGCCAAGGTCAGGAATGAACCCAAGTCCCTGGAACTGTGAAGCAACAGCACTAACCACTGCACACTGTTTTACCCTAAACTACAATTTTTTTTCTTTATTTTTTTACTATTGTTTTTCTTATAGATTTTGTGGAAAATAAAAAGCAAATTGATGGCGCTAACAAAAAAAAGTTATGTTTCTGAAGGAGACAGGGGAACAACATTGTGACAGAAATACCTAGATTTCAATGTCTCCATAGAAACAATGGAATTTAAGGAGATAAATCTTTGGAGGGGGCTATTTTTATTCTTTAACAGTTGTTTGTTAAAATTATCTTACGTGGTGACAGTTGGAAACGTGTATCAGGTTTTGCAGTAATCATCACCTAGTGAAAACATTCAAGGAATGCCATTCATCTTCACTGAGGGTATTTACAAACTAAATACTCCCTCATAAATAACACCAGCTGAATGGAACACCACTAAGTATGGTCTATGCATGATATGAAGATGTCTAAAATTATTCTCCAGTTGAATAGAACTGTTCCTCAAAACATTGGTCTAATTGAAATCTAATTAAAAGGTGGGAAGTGAAAATGAGAAGCTTCCTGAATAAATCCAAGGCTACCCACTCCTCGATTTTGCTTGTATGTTGTGTTGAGTCTTTTGCTGAATCCATAAGACGGATTCAGGCCTGGGAGATATGTTGAGCCTAGGTATTCAGATCAATTACTTGCAGTACATGGGCAGGATTGCGCCTTTATATCCAATGGCAGCCCACAAACTGATGAGCCTCTCAACTAATTGAAACTGGCCTCAGGAATCAAAGCAAGTACTGTATTCCTTGGCAACTGACAGCTGATCTTTGTTCCATTAACAAGGGATTTGGTGCAGACGAGCTAGGCTTGCACCGAGAACTGGAAGGACCATTTTGATAAGGTGAAGCATAAAACTGGGATTGTGTGTGTCCCTCCCTCTTGATTATGAGAAGGAACCTCGTTTTCAAGTGTGTTTGCAATGTCTGGCATAATCTCTACTCCTACACCTGAGGCAGCTTTCATGTTAATACAAAATAAAAAAATACTCTTTTTTCAAAAAACCCACTAACCATTCCTCAGCCTGCTTGCTCAACTATCTACGATAGCACACTTTAGTGTTATCGAGTTGGTTTTTAAGATGTAATTTGTTACTATCTTCCAGTGTCTGGAGAAGAACCACACAATTTAGTAAGTAAAACATTACATTTGTTCAATTTGTTCTCAAAAATATATCAACTTTTTTTGTTACCAGGATGCAATAGCTCTGACACAATTCACTTCTTTACTTCATAGTTATGCCATCAGTATGACAATAAAATTGTATTGTATTGTATATTGTATTGTAGTATGAGTGCTGAAAGGAAGGATAAATACATGTACTTCAGCAGAACAATATACATTTAGTAGTTTCAACTAAACAGTTCCATTAGATAAGTTAAAGAAAATGATCAGAGTGATCAGAAATATAAATCCTTGTAATTTACCCTATGGTTGGAAAACAAAGAGAAAATAGCATATCTAGTACTCTAGTTATGCAAACTCATTTAGGAATTAAACTTTGATTTTTTTTAGCCCCAATTGTTCAGGGAGTATTCCTAGGCTGTTTGTTTACCCAGTTTGCATCCGGGAGATCCAGTAGGCCTTAGCTGTCCGATCACAAGTGTCCAGTGAACCTCGGAGAGTCTCGACAAGCTTTTTGAAAGAGATGCCCGGGGAACGGAAGCAATGTATAGACTTACAATTTTTGCTGCATTCTGATCAAGAATTTTAAAGCTGCTTGCGGAAATAGCGACTCTCTGCAGACAATACCAGGTATTCAGAATTTAATGTAAAAATCACTTAAAAACAGGTATGCAGAAAGGCTATTGGATAGGATAATCTCTTTTTAAACATATCCTGTCATTCACCCACAAGCTTTTGCTTCACATCTCCCACAAATAAACAAGCTTGAACTAGAAATTCACCTCATTATAATCTTTATAACATTGGATTTTTGGAGTCATGTGCCACCTAGTGGGCATTTTTTTAAATTATCAGTACAGAAGACAAATTATAATACATTTTTAAGAAATGTACAGTTGTATACAGTGCTCTTTTACTTATTCTGTAGGATCATACAATATGTGAAAATTTACAGTGTATAGCCATACCTGGGAGAAAAAAGATAGTACATTGGGGCTGAATGCAGAAATAACAATAAATAATCTTGACTTCATCCTTTCCAATAAAGATTTGCACCAGGAAATTCTATGTGATATTGTTTTAGGATCAAAAAACATGTATGATAAAAAAAATAATAATACATCAAGAATGAGAATTTATTGCAGTTTTTAATACTGTTGAAGGTATATGCCACTTTTTAAAAAGAACCTTTTAAAAACCCTGCATAAATGTTTCCACAATATTGAACCACAAAACAGGAAAAAAAAGTTAAAAAGATTCTTCCCCGAATGTAATGGTAAACGTGAACGCAGCAGTTGTTCCACTTTTCATTCTACACTTCCAAAATTCTGCTCCATTGTATTTTGCTTTTAGTTTGTGGCTAAGGACAAGTAAGGGAATTTGGGATAGACCTGCAATATTAGCAAGTGCTTCACTCAGTTTAGAATTTTATTGTATAATGTAGCCATGTTAATAATAAAAGCAAGCTACCTTCACTACATTATAACTCAGACAATGCCAAAGATGTAAAAGCAAGGAAAGGTGATGGTTTTATGAATAAATAATGAATTTATCATATTTTTAAAATGTGCATTTTCATAAAAAAAGACTGATCTATCAAATTCCAAATTTCAAATATACTCTTTACTACAACCCACTTAGTGGACATCCACTTAAAGATAAATTCTGATCCAAGTTATGAGTTGTAAGATTGCAACACAGCTAAGAGAACGTTTGCTTCAGTTTTTTCTGGAAAAACACTGGAAGGAGGGAGACAACTGCCAAGAACATGAGGACAAAGACTGAATTCCAAGAGACAGCTTCTCCTGCTGTTGTAAGTTGGTAAAGAGTTGTGCCAGCTTTGATAGCCACAAATGATGGGGGTGCTACACCTAAAGGGAAACAGAAAAAAAAGTTTAATATTCTCTTCAATGGCTATTGTATATAATATCTATATAACTAAAAGTCTCATTTTGACCACTTTCTGTCTGCGCTGTATATTGATTTTAGAAAAAACGCTACCATATATCGCTATGATTTTTGGCCATCTTACTCACGCTGAGGCAGCCCCGAGGATTTTTCCGATCAATGCAAAATAAAATAGTTATGAGTGTTTAAAAAAACCTTGAGATCCTCTCGCCTGTCAATCAGGATGAAGGTAACGCCCCTTCCGGGGGTGGGGAGGGATAGGACTATAAAACCCCGGATGCCTGGACGCGAGTCAGTCCCTCTGGAAGATCACGATGGGAGAGTCCACAACTGTGATTCTAAACTGTGAATCAACTGAACTGTGAGTCTGCAATGTACTTGCAATAAATGATTTGTTAGCCCTTAATGACAATGCAATGCGTTGTTTGCCAATTTGGTGGCCTGCACTCTGCGTGAAATGGAATTTCAAGGAATAGCCGTGAGTGAACTGCCAGCCCACCAGCCCTGAGCGACTGAGCTGCCAGCCCACCAGCCCTGAGTGACTGAGCTGCCAGCCCACCAGCCCCGAGTGACTGAGCTGCCAGCCCGAGAATCCATTTGGCCCACAATGTCCATTCTAGCTCTATGGAAACCAGTCCCTTCAGCCCACAACACCCATACTAGCACTCCAGAAAGCCCCCCCCCCCCAACTGGTCACCAATATTGGAATTGGTGGGGAGGTGGAATATTGCGTTGGGGGACCAGCCCTCCCCGTGTGAACATGGGGCCCAACGGGTCCCACTTAGTCTAGTCTCTTATTATGAGAACTCTGATAAACAAGCGTATTTGAAAATATTATTTGAATTATAAGTACACCATGACTTTCCAAGCCTCGAGGTCTGTGGTGGGTTCGCTAATCTCAACCGGGGCAAGGAGAAGAGTGCAGTAATTAAGTCAGTATCCCTGGACAAGCAACACCAAAAATATTATTCCAATGCTTGATCACTAATCAACCACTGAAGAGTGCATTAAACATTTGGCATGATTAAGATTAGGCCCAGTCTCTATTCAGTTTCGCAGTGTGGTGTCCTTTACCCAAGTGCCCTACCTATGTATAGCCCTTACATACGAGTGAGTGTTTGGGAGATTGGTGGGATGGATTTGTCACTGGGTGGGGCTGCAGGCATCTTCTGCCATGGTGGGATAGATTTGTGACCACATTTCCGATTTGTTCATGTTGTGTACTCTGGGACGGACCTGTATGGTCCGCATTTATAGAGGGAGAAACAGAATTAAACTTTTTGGGAACCCGTGATGGTATCTGTGATTCTACTCACTAAAACTTCTTCCCTTCCCTAGTTCCAAAGTATTTAAAAAATAAAATCTATTAGCTCACACGTACAGACATGGAATTTAATCTGGCACTTTTAAAATTATTTTTCCCCATCGTCGTTATGGTTTTCTAAAGAACAATTTGTTTAAATTTCAACAGGATTTATGGATCCACATTACAATAAATCCTGCACGCCAGAGAATTAATTTGTTTTTGACTTCTAATCTGGAATCATAACATGCATTAGTGTGAAAACCAAAATGTATCTGAAAAAACATTCACTCAAGTGTCTGCCCTATTGTGTCAGGTAATTAGCAGGAACCCTCGCCACCTGGCAATAATAAAATGGTGATCCCATTGCCCCTTTGGCTCAATGTGAAACAATGCACAATGGTAAGAGAAAGCCATTGCTGGGGATGACCGGCAAAAGTTTCATGTGTTTATAAGCTGCCCAGATCCCATGGTCTCTCTCATCACCTCCAGTTGAATATGATGTAAGTTGCAGCCTTCCCCTCTCTGCTTGGCTGCACAGCTCTCCCCAGCCCAGAGATTTTCTTGCGGTAACAAAAATTCATCAGTGGCCACCCACCAGCCTCACGTCTGGGCACTGAATAACTGCGCCGTTTGCCCCATCCCGTCCAACACCAGTATCCCACAGGCATCTATTGCATTCTGTTTCAGTGGCTCATTCTTCATCAAAACACAATAGAATTAAAAGAATTTAAGTTTCATTGCTGCTGCAAAGCTAATAGGAAGATTGGCACACAAGTTGGTTCCCTCCAGGTTCACAGCACAGTGGTGCTGTCAAAAACACATCTATATATAATGCGATGACAACTTTTAGCGCCAATTCTATTAGTGCTCTCAATTCTGTATGCCAAGTGCTGAATAAGATACAAGTTTACTTGCAATAGAGGGAGTGCACCCTCAATTCACCAGACTAGAAAGTTGGGGCTGTGAGAAGAGATTAAGCAGATTGGCCCTATATTCCCCACTTTCAAAGTCATGTTCTATTTGAAACTTACAAAATTCTCATAGGGTTTGACAAGGTGGTTGCAAGGATGATACTTTCTTGGCTGGGGTTTCTTGAACCAAGGGTCAGCCATTCAGCACTGATACAAGAAGAAACCCCTTTACCCAGAGGGATGTGAATCTTTGGAATTCTCGACCCAAGAGAGGAGGCTTAGATATTGAGTCTATGCTAGAGCAAGTTCTTTTGAATTTGGGATATTAAGGAAATCAAAAGACATGGGGGTAATTGACACAAGGTAAGACCACCTATGATCTTATTTAATAGGAAATCAGGCAGTCGAGGAAGTATGCTACTCCTACCACACATGTTACCAGTTCCATTGCTTGTCTAGGTAGGACCAATTGAAAGCTATGACAAAAACAAAAAATTCAATAAATAACACACTTACCTAAGAATGTGCCAATGAAAAAGACACCCAGGGGTACATTTATTACAGGACTCGTGATGTTAATGAACCAGTTCGGCAGGAAAGGAGTAATTCTTAAAAATATTATATAATTAATAAGATGATCCCTGTGCTTGTCGACCTGCAAAAATGAATTAAAAGCATTTGCCAATTAGGTGCATTTTAAATGATTTGTAGTCCACTGCTTTCAGCCATGAGTATTACTCTTGCATTCATTTTAGGCCAAGTACATTATTAGTTACATAATATATAGAAAATATATTAATAATATTGTGAGAATGTACAGACAGCAACAGACGATTACATTTCGTGTCAAGCACTTCTTTATACTCAGTGGTATTGGCTGTTTCTAGGAAGCTAAATCTTTTAGGGAGAACTGATGGAAACTATTTCCAGTATCTAGGACAGGGGTTCCCAACCTTTTTCATCCAGTTTACCCCTGGCAACTTTAATAGCACATAACAATGTTATTTCACTTATTTATGAACAACTAATGATGAACAGATACCGGTATACCAGAACCAAACACAGTCAGTCAATGAGAAAAAAAAAAGTACAAATCCAGACTCATCAAATTTACCCGCTGGGTAGACTAAAATGTACCCCAGGTTGGGAACCCTTGATCTAGGATGTAGATGCCAACCAAGGCAATTTTGCATCCAGTTGGCTAGCTCACCCTGGATCCTATGCAATCTAACCTACTGGATCAGTCACCAGGTGGACCTTTGTCAAAAGTCCATGTGGACAGCATCTACCAGCCTGCCATTGTCAATCCTTCTGGTCAACAACATGAAAAAAAAACTGAACTCTGGTGGAGGCCAGATCGTTAGAGATATTAACATGGAAATAAATCAATATTTGAAAGATGGAGAGTTATGGGGAAGTGACACAGAAAACCATAGCTAGTACTTCATATTCCAGCTATCCATACATAGGTGGATTCACTCTTGGAGTGTAGGTCTGGTCACCGTGCCATGCTGGGGTGGGGCATGTGATTGGGATAGAGGAGGTGTGGAGGGAATCCGTAGGTAAGTTGCCATGTTGCCGGCATTGGAAGACTCGGGTTGTGGGGAGAATGAATGAGCTGGAACTTTTATCCTGGAGTGAAGAAGAGTGAGGGGCCTAATCGAGGTTTGTAACATTTTAGATGCACAGAAAGATTGGAGAGTCAGACTTTTCCCCAAGGTATGGGTATCAAAAACAGGTTTAAGGAGAAAGGGGTAGAGAGCAAAGATTTAGATGAGTGTGAGGGTCAGGTTTTTCCACTTGGCCCTCAGATCTCATCTATATTTCAAGACTTCTCTTTATGTTTCTGATTTTCAGACTCAGAGTGTTTTGCTTTTTAACTTGACAGGCAAAATTCTTATGAATGTAATAAAATGTTTCTTTAGCTGGCAATCTTGTAACTACTGGTGGGAAAATGACGGCCCAAGTAGAGCAGCAAAAATAATTTGGTGCAGAAGAACAAATACATTTAGTTTGTAAAGATGATTAACCAGATGGTGAACATGCGACTGGGGAAATACAATCTCTTAAGTGCTAGGAACTGCATCCTTCCATCATCTCTAAAATTGTGCTTCATTTTTAAACATTGTTTTAAACTGCACATTCATCCATTGCATTCCATGTAAATTCCCAGTAAAAATAGGTTAAAAAAAAAAAAGATGTTACCTGTTGTGCCCATTTTGTTGCTTTCTCCGTTAGATATTTATAAACAATTGGTCGACCAACTAAATATGAGAGCATGTAGCAGAATGAAGCCCCAAGACCGGAACACTGGAAACATTGAAGAAGAAAATATCCACATTGTTGTAAAACAAAAGATTTCCCTCACAAATAATGGTCATTAAGGACTTCAACCTGTTTGCACTATGGCAAGGGTCTCCAAACTATGGCCACATCTGGCCCGCCATTAGATTTTATCCGGCCCGCAGCAAGCTCAGCGCAGGACAGAGCGTGTGTCTGTTAGGTGTCGAGTCGATTAGAGTCGGGTGCATGGCGGCCCGGAGCTGCTCCTAGTGTTGTTACCGGGTAGGTCCCTCGAATTATCAGAGCCAAGACATCACAGGGCCGTCGTGAAGAAGGGTTCAATGTGGGGTGGGGGGGTTGTTCGGCGGCGGTGGTCAGAATGGGTCGGCGGCGCTTTATAAAGTGTGATCGTTCCTCTCTGCAACCGTCTCACTGCCCTCTCTCTCTGCCCTCTCCCTCTACCCTCCCCCTCACTCTCTGCCTCTGCCCTGTCTCAGCCCTCTCTTTGTCTCTCTCTCTCTCTCTCTGTTTCTCTCTCTCTCTGCCCCTCCCTCTCTCTGCCCCTCCCTCCCACTGCCCCTCTCTCTGCCTCTCTCTCTCTCTCTCAGCCTCACTCTCTCTCTCTGCCTCACTCTCTCTCTCTGCCCGCCCTCTGTCTCTGCCCTCTCACTGTCCCTGCCCCCGCCCCCGCCCCCGCCCCCCTCTCTCTCTGCCCCCTCTCACCTCTCTCGCCTCTTTGTCTCTGCACTCTCTCTCTCTCTTTCTCTATCTGGCCTCTCTCTCTCTCTCTCTCTCTCTCTCTCTCATTATATTTATAAAACTGACATTTCTTTATTTTTTCCTATGCCCCCCCAAAATTTGCCAAATATGTAATGTGGCCCTCATGCTGAAAAGCTTGGAGGCCCCTGCACTATCGCAAGCATTTCTTTAAGTTATTCCTTTATTTTGTACAAACAAACTCAAAGCTTATTCATCTCTGCCAGTTAGTTCCTCAAGATTAAAAACTTAAAAGTTACATGTGTAAATGCAAAGTCAACAGAAATTCAAGATTTAAAAAAGGTTACCTTCAAATGCAATCCAAGAATCAAGGGAAATATAACATTATTTTTTTAAGTGATAAATATCCATCGCTAATTCACAATTTTCAATTATTTACACTAGTTTAGTTTAGAGATACTGTGTCTTAACAGGCCCTTTGGCCCACCGGGTCCATGTTGACCAGCAGTCCCCGTACACCAGCACTATCCTGTACACGAGTGACAATTTACAATTTTTACCGAAGCCAATTAACCTACAAACCTATACGCCTTTGGAGTGTGGGAGGAAACCAGAGCACCTGAAGAAAACCCTAGCAGTCACAGGGAGAACGTACAATCTCCATACAGGCAACACCCAAAGTCAGGATTGAACCCGGGTCTCTGGCGCTGTAAGGCAGCAACTTTACCGCTGAGCCACCGTGCCGTCACAAATTCCTGCCATTTTCATCAACAGGACAAGAGCTTGAAAGGTTTTGAATTGAATTCTCAAGATAGCATGTTAAAATGTAACAGCTAAATCAAGAATATTAAATAAAGGTTTAGGATTTAGAAAATCAGAACTTACTTTTGGCTCACAAGCTGCTTTTATATCTGCACTGAAACCCACACTGGTACTGCGCATAACTCATTGTTAACTTGTCTGACCTATATGTGCTCCAAATCCACCCTACTTGATTATCTCTTAACTATTTGCTCAGTTCAAGGGCCATTATAAAAGAAAGAAGAAAAATACCACTATTACCAGCAAAATTTACATGTCACGATTTGCTTTAATGCCATTGTAAAAAGCATACAGGAACACTGGTAAAAGTAAATAAATCTTTTATTGGAATATTACGAAAATCAAGAAGTTATCCTATCAAAATATGTTGCCACTTTTGACGAGGGGTCTTGGACCCCTGCGTCTCCCAAGTTATCAACGTTTTATGGTGTCTTCCATCTGCTAGTTTTAGTTTAGTGTAAATTAGTTTATTATTGTCATATGTACCGAGCTTTGTCAAAGCTTTTTATTGCGTGCTATCTAGTCATCAAAAAAACTATACATGATTACAGTCAAACCACCCATTGTGTACAGATACAGAATAAAGGGTATAACATTTAGTGCAAGATAAAGTCTGTAAAAGATGGTTCAAAGAGATAGTTTTTTTGTGTGTAAATCAGCATCTGTGGTTCCTTGTGTCTACCCAAAGATATTGACGAATATTAACTAATCTGGGAATTGTGTAAGAAGAAACTGCAGATGCTGGTTTAAACCGAAGATAGACACAAAAAGCTGGAGTAACTCAGCGGAACTGGCAGATTCTCTGGAGAGAAGGAATGGGTGACGTTTCGGATCGAGACCCTTCTTCAGATCTCTCTAGAGATGCTGCCTGTCCCTCAGAGTTACTGCAGCTTTTTGTGTCTCTCTGGGATTAATGTAAATGGGCGAATAGATCTGAGATCCCCACCTGATTTAAAAAGACATCCATAATAGTGGCACAAAAGAAGAGCAAGTTGACATGTTTCAATGACTACTGGCCAGATGTCCATGGTGGTGAAGTGCATTGAGAAATTGGTTACAACGCATATTGACTCCTGCATTCGCAATTTGTCTACTGCCACAACAGATCAATGAGGGATGAGATATCACTGGCTCTCCACAATGCACTGGACCATTTGGACAATAAGTACAATTACTTCACGATGCTGTTCATTGACTACAGCTCAACAAAAATGGGCAACACAGTGCCGCAACTGGTAGAGATGCTGCTTCACAGCACCAGAGACCCGGGTTTGATCCCCTTGGAGTTTGCACGTTCTCCCTGTGACCACATGGGTTTCCTCCTGCATTCCAAGCACATGCAGGTTCGTAAGTTAACTGGCCTCTGTAAATTGTCCCTAATGTGCAGGGATTGAATGAGAAAGTGGGATAACGGACCTAATGTGAATAGGTGATCGATGGTTGACGTCGACTTAGATGGCTGAAGGGCTTGTTTTCATGCTGTATCTCTAAACAAAACTAAACCAACACCCCCTCAAAACTTATCATGAAACTCAGTGAAATGGGTCTCTGCTTATTCCTTTGCAGTTGGATACTCGAGTTCCTCATCTGCACACACTCTTCCGAACTCGCGGATTAGGTCGCCGCAGTGGGACAACCCCTTTAGAGATAAACAGGAGGCACTGCCTTAAAAAAGGCAGCTAATATCACCAACGACACATACCACCATGTCCATCCTATCATCTCACTACTACCATCAGGCAAAAAAAGCACAGGGCCCTGAAAACTATGACCTCCAGATTTAAGAACAGCTTCTTCCCAGCAACTAGCAGGCTCTTGAAAACTGCACAACGCTAACCACCACCTCAGCAACTACGATCTATTGTAGATTTTATTTTGGTACTGGCTATTTCCCCACATACTTCTCCCAGAAAATGATCACCTTATTCCTCAATCATTGTACTTTAACAAACGAGCAGCAGGGTTTCTTAAATGGTTCAGATAAACTAGTTAAAATGGATATTAATCTACTGAACAGAATTGTTATCCAGTATTCCAAATCAACAATAAATATTTATTTTATCAAATTCAACTTACCAGGCAGACGAGGAAAAGTGCCAATGGGAAAGGATACAGAAATCCAGAAAGGATGCTAAGAAATATGGAACCTGGTATGGCAAAGGTTTGTAAACTGGAAAGAATGAAGTCAAGGATTGTTTCTTTAAAACATTGCAATAACCCTTGAAACATTCTGATAACATGATCATCCTGCTTGTACATTTGTAACTCTAACTGTTACGTAACTGGCAACAATTCTTAAATCTTTCCATATGTACAACTAGCTATCACAGAAGGTCTCCTTATTCCTTCAACACAAATGCATTTATTTTTGTTATATAATTATAACAATTATTTCATCAATGTTCAATCAGGTTAAACCACCATGCACATTCTGTTCAGTTTTGTTCACCCTATTATAGAAAAGATGCCATTAAGCTGGAAATAATGAACCTAAACCCAAGAATATTTATGCCATGACTCAAGGGCCCAAGCTATAGGGAGAGATTGGACAGCCTTAGACTTTATTTCTTGGCGTGCAGGAGACTGTGGGGTGATCTTAAAGAGGTGTATAAAATCACAAAGGGAATAGATAGTGTGGATGTACAGTGGGTTTTTTCCAGGTTAGGTAAATTAAGAACTTTAAAATGAGGCAAAAGATTTTAATAGGAATCTGAGGGGCAACCTTTTCACAAAGAGCAAATGTTGAGGTTGGTGCAATAATAACATTTAGAAGACATTTGGACAGGTACATAGATAGGAAAGGTTTAGAGGGATATGGCACAGGCACCTGTAAATGGTTCCAGCTTGGATGGGACATTTTATACAGCGTGTGCTGTTTGGATAAAGGGCCTATTTCCGTGCTGCATGACTCTTTGACAAAGTCAAAATGGATGCAATTAAATTAAAAGATTTAATAAAATGAGTGGAGACAGAAGTGTGTACATCGTGCAAGTTCACCCTACTGTAAATGTCGGTGTGGTTACTGTCCAACTCGGTGTCATCCCCAATGCCATAGTGCATGTACTGTATAACAGCCATCTCCATTAGCCCAGGGTTATTACACTGGGTATTTGCATTCGGAGCTGGACCAGCAGAGGTCTTTGCCAATTCAAACTTGGAGACAAATTCTGTACTCTCCCATCATTTGTCAAACTTGGTTTACATAACTGATTCCATTCCTTTCTCTAGCCACTCTGTAGGACTGAAGTGAACGAGATGTACTGTAATGCTACCCCCTTCCCCCCTCCCCACACCCACCTCATCCCAACCCCACCAATAAATCACACAGTTTAGTATCTGCTTTTAACTTTTTCCATAACCACCCTCATGGTTTCAAGGGTTTTGCCATTATTACTTAATTCTCTTGCAATGAATTGCAAATGCAAGGGTGACTTCTGTTTTTCATCCTACAGCCCATGGAGACAAACATCTGCATCAAAATCAGGAACTTGTATACAGCTTAAAACCTTGCATGTTAGATTATAGTACATTGCGTGTCAAAAAGACCAGGAGGATGATAGATGTACATTCTAATGTCCCACCCTTCTACTTTAGAGACATTGTGCTAACTGCACATGAAAGGATACAAAATATATGTTGTGAAGAATGCAACTAACACTTGTACATAGTAAGCGTCCTTGTATTTGGAAAGAACTTTCCCCAATGCCTTGGCATCATCCATGTCCTTAGGAATTACAATGGTTTTTCGCTCCTCTCTATGAAGATCCAAAAAGCAGAATGATTAATTAATTATTTGAGTTCTAATTTATAGATACAGCGTGGAAACAGGCCCTTCAGCCCACCAAGTATATGCCGACCATCGATCACCCGTACACTAGTTCTATGTTATCCCACTTTCGCATTCCACGCACCAGGGATAATTTACAGAATATAATTTACCTACAAACCTGCACATCTTTGGAATGTGGGAGGAAACCGGAGCATTTGTAGAAAACCCATGTAATCACAGACAGAATGGACAAACTCTACACGGACAGTGGGTCTCCAATACAATACAATACACATTTATTTGTCATTTGGACCTCGTTGAGGTTCAAATGACAAATAAATGTGTATTGTATTGTATCTGCAGTCATACATACAAAAAGAAAAAGGAAGCAGCTCTACCGCTGCACCAAAGGTTTCTTCATAAACGTTTTCCAAACTGCCAGCATTCTGACATTTACATGAAGCATTTACCGATATAATTTAAGGTTACATTTAATTGATGGTTGATTATTTATTATGATAAATGACCACCTGGACCCCAAAGGAATTTAAGGGTGAAAGGGAGGGGAAAACTCACTGCTGCCCTCAATACAATTAAAACCTAGCATTTTATAAGTGAGTAAATCAAACAAAAAACCTGCACCTTAGCAGAGGGTGGAAGTGCTGAATAGGTTTTTACAGAAACAATGAGCTGGATGGTCACTGAGCTGCACCATTCCATGAATCATTCACATAATCACTTTTAACAAAAACATTCAAAGGAGATTAACAAAAGGAAGAACGAAAAGGCAAAATAAAAAAATCATTATTGAACCACAATGAATAGAATAAGGAGACCAAAAATTTGTTTTAAAAAAAAAGACAAGTTCTGGGAAAGCTTTAAAAACACGAGATAAAAAATGAGAAACAAGGAACTGCAGATGTTGATTTACAAAAAAAGACAAAGTACTGGACTAACTTATTGGTCAAGCAGCAGCTCTGAAGAACATGGATAGTTGATGTTTTGGGTCAAGAATTCAGGATGGGGGGCATTTTTATTTTAACAGAATTAAGAGATTGTCATTAAAATATTAGGAAGAAAGAATAGGTATAGAATGAATGAAAAAACAGATTTAGTGGTCTGCTAGTCAGGGGCAGGTATGGAAATCTGGAGAATTTGCAAGGATTATTCTGGAGAATGGGTATGTTTTTAGCTGGATTTGAAAATGATAATAGGGAATAAAAATCAATATTTCAGTGGGTCAGGCAGCATCTCTGGAGAACATGGATAAGTGATGTAAGTGTAATTAGGGCATCATGGTCAAGTTGGGCTGAAGGGCCTGTTTCCGTGCTGCATGACTTTAAAACTGTTAAAAAAAAAGAGCAGTGAAATCCACATGTATACATTCCAACATTATTTCACATTACAGGTACACAACCTTTTATCCGAAAGCCTTGGGACCAGACACTTCTCGGATCTCGGAATTTTTCGGATTTCGTAATGGAAGATTTTTAGCGTAGGTTAGGTAGGTAGCGCGGGCGGCTTGAAAAGTCGGTTGGTGCTCTGACCCCAGCGAACTCTACCCCTGGCTGCGCGGCGCTCCAAATCCAGCGCGGCCCGCGGCCGGACGCCCGCAGCCCCAGCTCCGCGATGTTGGGAGTCGGCGGCCACAGCGCTCTGGAGCTTACTGCACGGCGACCCGGTAAGGCATTGCCCGCTCCCCGCCTCTCCGACCAGGTAGGGGACTAAGAATTAAAGTTTCCCCCTTCACCCCCCCCCCCCTTCACATAAAAGCCCTCCAAACTAACTGACTAACATTTAAGCAATGATTTACAGATGTTTAAGTGTCTCCCCGGTCTCCGGGGAGGAGGCAGCCGCTACAGTAGTACAGACCTGGGTTGACCGTGGGTCGTTTCGGGTCAAGTTTGGCGCCAAACGCAAGCTTTGGTGTGCAGACGACATCCTGGAAAAAATGTCCGGTTTTCGGAACTTTTCGGTTTCCGGAACTCCGGATAAAAGGTTGTGCACCTGTACTTTAAATGTTCTAATTATACTCCAGTGACCTATTTTCAAATGCGACTAGGTAACAATTAAGTTACTTACTGGCAGTTACATCATAACCTTGTGTGCTTGCCCTGATGTGTGCTTGCCCTGATTCAACATTCAAGGATGTAACCATGTTAGCATGAGTTAACTAGATAGAAATCAGAAATGGGATCCTAATTGAGATAACAGCACAACTGTGCTCATCACAGTCCCCAGAGATCACTAACCTAACACTATCAGGAGTCAATGAGAGATATCTCCAGCCTAAAGTGAAGTAATGAATCATGAAAGAAACACAAAAATGTTACTTGAACCTTTAATCCTATCTTTTGAGGGCAGAGATACAAGATGTGAAGAGTTTGCAGAGCCAGGTGATGATCCTTTACTCACTGTTTTAGCAATTGAAGAAATGGTCAATTTGCATTTTACAGTTATTGTTTAAATTGTAGTACAAAGATTCCAGCAGCAGAAGATAAACTTGATGCCATCCAAAAAAGGCAAGCTATCCCATTAACATTACAAGGCAATTTAATCTTTGAGGTGCATCATGTTGTACAGCACATCTAAAAGCATTTAGTGCCAAGGCATTATCATACGTTTGGGTATTAAATACACCTGAAGCTCATCCAAGCAAGACGCATGCTCATCTATGGATCACATGCTCCTCAATGGACTGCTGGGGTTACTGGATAGATGTGAGGAGGAGGGATAGGGACAGCATTAAGCAAAATAATCTGTATCAATATTCTAGTTCAGTATGTCATATTGACTGAAGTACTACTCTAGAGAGGACACAATAAACAGAAATTATATCCTTATTCAGGTGAATGGTAAAGGTAGCACGGTATAACCTGAAGACAAAGTTATTACTCTAGTGAGCCTCAATAGAATGATAAAATAAACACAGATCCATCAATAATTTGATAGTGCAGAATTGTCATTGTTCTTTCTAATGAATCATCAGAATATCACAAGCAATGCCGAGAAATATTTTGTGTTTTAACATGATCAATTCGGATACTGTTAACATGATGATCATTATTTTTTCCTTGCAATTTTGTAGATACTTACTCGTCAAGCTCTGGGAAATTCCTGTACACTAAGTACATAATAAAAGCAGCTGAGAGGAATGTAGAAAAAAGAATGAAGAGAGACATTCGGGTTGAACACCCTTCTGGTGTTTGCTCTTAAATAAAAACAAAAAACACTATGATTAGGAAAAAAATACATCGAACCATTAAAAAAACATGGCATAATATGGATACATGTATAGTTTTGGGTCAAAGACTTTGATACACATCCATTGATGCATCCCTTGGACAGCCCTATATCACATTCCCATGAACATCTTGCCAGATCAGGAAGGTCCATAGGGATCCTGAAGACAAACAGTGAGTTTTTGAGCAGCAACAAGGCCTCTCAAAGACTGCAACAGTGACATGTGCAAATCAAACCAAAATTCTCTCTGGAAACCTTTGACAGATGGCCCATCCTCAGCCCCTGTAGCAAACCTGTTCAAATGTTTTTAGTTGAAAGTATATTTATAAAATTATGAATGAAAATCTCTTGTAAATATTTGTGTTGGTTAATTGGGTTCAGTAAAAAAATTGTAAATTGTTCCTAGTGTGTCGGATAGTGCTAGTGTACGGGTGATCGCTGGTCGGCATGGACTTAGTGGGCCAAAGGACCTGAATCTGTGCTGTATCTCTAAACTAAACTCCTTTGAAGAGTGGTATCTACAACAATACACTACTCCCTGTGCTATACACTAGATATGTGCTCAAATCTTGAACCTACAATCTTTTCTGCCAGGCACAACAGCATTGTTGATGATACGTAAACTTTTCATCTCATTTCCCTTGACCAAATTTATTTTAAAACATTACTTTATGAATGAATAAATGACTGACTGAATAAGTTTATTGGCCAAGTGTGTACACATACAAGGAATTTGCCTTGGTGCTCCGCTCACCAGTAACAACACGACACACAGTAACAATTAAGAATGGCACATAAAACATTAAACATTAATAATAAAACATAATGGTTTAAACATGTGAATGAAATAAAATACTAGAGCCAAATGAGGCTACAGACTTTTGGTTATTGAGTAGAGCTACTACTCGTGGAAAAAAGCTGTTTTTATGTCTGGCTTTGGCGGCTTTGACAGTCGCCTTCCAGAGGGAAGTGATTCAAAGAGTTTGTGGCCAGGGTGAGAGGGGTCAGAGATGATCTTGCCCTCTCGCTTCCTGGCCCTTGCAGTGTACAGTTCGTCAATGGGGGGGAAGGTTGCAGCCAACAACCTTCTCAGCTGATCCGACGATTCACTGCAGCCTCCGGATGTCGTGCTTGGTGGCTGAGCCAAACCAGACCATGATGGAGAAGGTGAGGACAGACTCTACGATGGCAGTATAGAAATGGACCATCATTGCCTGTGGCAGATTGTGTTTCCTCAACTGCCGCAGGAAGTACATCCTGTTGGGCCTTTTTTGAAGGTGGAGTCGATGGTGGCCCCCCATTTCAGGTACTTGGAGACGATGGCTCCAAGGAACTTAAATGACTCCACAGATGTGACTGTGGTGTTGATGGTGAGTGGGGTGAGGGGAGGGGGATCTCTCCTAAAGTCTACTATCAATTCCACTGTCTTAAGAGCATTGAGCTCCACGTTGTTACGAAGGCACCAGGCCGCCAGCTGTGTCACTTCCTGTCTGTAGCCAGGTTTCTCCCCATCCTGGATCAGTCCAATCAGAGGAGTCTGTGGAGGTGCAGTCGTTGGTGTAGAGAGAGTAAAGGAGAGGAGAGAGTACACAGCCTTGTGGTGCTCCTATGCTGAGGGTCTGGGGGTCCGAGATGTGCTTTCCCAGACTCACATGCTGCTTCCTGTCTGTCAGGAAGTTGGTGATCCATTGACAGAGGGGTTCAGACAGTCTTATTATTGATAGATATGTTCACAATAGTCTCTTTCAGTGAAATTAAGGCAATTATTTACAAAAATAGTTTGGAAATTCTCCTGTGTTCAAAAGGGAACTGCAGATGCTGGAATATCAAAGGTACACAAAATTGCTGGAGGAACTCAGCGGGTGCAGCAGCATCTATGGAGCGAAGGAAATGGGCGACGTTTCGGGCCGAAACCCTTCTCCTCTCAATAGAAACAACCTCCTCTCTAAGAAGGGTTTCGGCCCGAAACTTCGCCCATTTCCTTCGCTCCATAGATGCTGCTGCACCCGCTGAGTTCCTCCAGCAATTTTGTGTACCTTGGAAATTCTCCTATTGGTTTGATGAGAAGGACTATTTTATATTTAGTGTGATTAAATTCTATTCATTGAATAACTAAAACTACCAAATACACAATTTTTGTTTTGCAAGCTGTGTCACACTGGCATGTTATTCCCATGTCTGTTTAAAGGGACTCTTGTGACCAAGAATCTTGTTGACAAACATTGCCATATGCCATATGATAACGGCGCCATAACATTGAATGAAAACACTCAATAGTGCAAAGAAAATCTAATGATGAGAGAGATACTTAATAACAGCTTGTATTTTCTTACACCTTTAGCAACAAAAAAGATATCTTAAAGGGTTACAGGGTTGGAGGATATTACCGAGGCAGGGAGTTGAGATCATAAAATGGTTTGAAAATAAGATTGACGATTATAGAAATCAATGCACCACTATAATGAACACAAGCTAGTTCAGCAAGCAGCAGGTAGGATGTAAGCTGGCTTTATCATGAGATAGGATCAATTTTGAAACTTACAATTGCCTGGGGTACATTGCAACAGGCAATTATAGAGGTAACAAAGCCATGGATAAGAACAGTATTCATGCTGAGGCAAGGGTGGAGTCAAATAATATGACATAGGCAGAAATATGTGATGCTATCTCTGTATCCAGTTTATCTCAGTGTCAAGTGAATGGTTCATTTTCATGTGGTTGCTGAGAAACTTTGAGCATAAAGTACGGCACAAGAACAGGCCCTTTACCCACAATGCCAAGATAAACTCATCTCACCTGCCTGCACATACATGATCCATATCCTTCCATTCCCTGCATCCGATGTACCAATCTAAAAGACTGCGAAACGCCACTATCTTATCTACCTCCACCACCACCCTCTGTAAAAAAATAAAAACTTGCCCTGCACCCCTTGAAACTTTGCCCCTCTCACATTGAATCTTTGCCCTCTTGTCTTTGACACTTCCATCCTAGGAAAAAGGTTCTGACTATCTATCCTTTCCATGTCTCTCGTTATGTTATACACTTTTATCAGGCTTCCCCTCACTTTTGGTATTCGAGAGAAAACAATCGAAGTGGTTCCAGCCTCTGCTTATAGCTGATAACCCCTAATCCAGGCAGAATTTTGGTAATTCTGTTTTGTGCCCTCTCCATTCTCCAAATCCTTCCTGTACTTCAATACTCCAAATGCGGTCCAACCAAATTCGTATAAAGCTGCATCATGACTTCCTGACTCTTATACTCAATGCCCCAACCAATGAAGGCGAGCATACCATATGCCTTCTTAACTACTTTATCGGGGTCAAGGAAAGAGCGCTCACGTCGAGGCCCGACGTGGTTTCCACCAATCTTTCCACCACCACGCACAAGGAGTGACAAGACAGACACCATTGTATGGAGATGCCGAGAAATGTGTTCAGCTCTGGCTGAACAACTTCTAATCTTGTGTGTGGACTTGAAAAGAAGAAGATGACTACTTTATCTACGTGTGGCCACGTTCAGGGAGTTATGGACCTGGACCCCAAGATCCCTCTGCACATCAATACTGTTATGGTTTTGCCATCAACCATACTCCTTCACCTTACATTCAAACTCCCAAACTGCAACACCTCACACTTGCGAGGATTCAACTACATGTGCCATTTCTCCACCTATGTCCGGAGTTGAACTACATCCTGCTATATATTTGAACTATCTTTATCACTGGCCGCAACTCAGCAGAGGGTTAAAGTGAGGGAACAGAGTTTGTGATTGTGACCAAACACAACAGCAGGGGGGGGGGGGGGGGGAAGGAGGCATGATAATATGATAGAATTCAACCTGCAGTTTAAGAGTTAAGGGCCTGTCCCACTTCGGCAATTTTTTAGGCGACTACAGGCGACTAAGCTGTCGCCATATGGTCGCCGGGGTGTCACCTGTATGGCCGTGAGTAGTCTCCTCAGTCGCCCAAAGAGTCGTAGCGTCTTTCTGGCTGCCTCTGGATTTTCAACATGTTGAAAATTTTTCGGAGAGTCGACGACAGTGGGTTTGGCGCTAATGAGCCTAGCTTCACCTCCTGACAGGTGCTGTCGTAGTTGTCGCCAGGTTAACATAGGTTGTCACCAGGTGACGTAGGTTGTCGTCGGTGCTGACTTTGTTTTTTTTTGGTGAAGTAGTGATTCTATTTCAAATTTTATGTCGAAGGGCAGTCTAGTCGTCGATTTTTCAGCGACCCGCTACGACTATGACAGTCGCCGGCAATCGCCTAAAATTGCCTAAGTGGGACAGGCCCTTTAGAAGTCAAAATCTGAAATATCAGTATTAATGTTGAATAAATGAAACTACATCGCCATGAGAGAGATGCTGGTTAAAGTTGATTGGAAGGGGACTATAGCAGCAGGAATGACTGTGAGGCAGCAATGTCAGGAGTTTCTGGGAGTAATATGCAAAACAATGGATCTTTTCATCACAAAGAAAAAGAAACAATAAAGGGTGCATTAGGCAATTGTGGCTGACAAAGGAAGTCAAAGATACCATCAAAGCAAAAGGGAAGCCTAAGATTACCAGAAAGATAGCAGATTGGGAAGCCTTTAAACATCAATAGAAGGCAACTAAAATCAATAAGGATAGGATGAAATATGAACCAGCTAATAATATAAAACTCCAAAGACATACAGGTTTGTAGGTAAATTGGCTTGGTAAATGTAAAAATTGTCCCTAGTGTGTGTAGGATATGCGGGGATCGCTGGTCGGCTTGGACCCGGTCGGCTGAAGGGCCTGTTTCCGCGCTGTACCTCTAAACTAAAAATTAAAAGAGGACACCAAAGTTTTTTTCAGATATACAAAGAGTAAGAGAGGTAAAATTGGACATTGGACCGTGGTAAAATGACAAAAGAGAAGTAGTAAAGGGGACACTGAAATGGTGAAATGGTGGATGAACCAAATACTTTTTTTGCATGAGTCTTCAAAGAAGAAGACTCCAACAACATGCCATAAATGCAAGACAGTCAGTCGCTATTACAGAGGAGAAGGTGCTTGGGAAGTTGAAAGGTATGTTGGTGGATAAGGACGTACCTTTAGAAAGGAGATGAGGAGGAATTTCTTCAGTCAGTGGGTTGTGAATCTGTGGAATTCATTTCCACAGATGGCTGGATTTCGATATTTTTTGTCATTGGGTATTTTTAAAGCAGAGATGGACAGATTCTTGATCAGAAAAGGTGTCAAACGTTTTGAGGAGAAGGTAGGAGAAAGGGGTTGAGAGGGAAAGATAGATTAGCCATGATTGAATGATGGATTGGACTTGATGGGCAGAATGACCTAATCCTGCTCCTAGAATTTACGAACACGTCAGATGGCAATAAGAAACAACTACATTTTCACGAATCACTAGAGCCAGGAATGGTTCTAGATCTAGAGGGCTAGAAAATCGCAAATATAACTCCACTGTTTAAGAAGAGAGTAAGACCAAAGAAAGGAAATTATCAGGCCCATCATGGGGGGGAGGGGGTCGGAGGCGAGACGGTTGGCGAGACGTGGGGGGAACGGCTGACGGGGAAATTATAGGCCGGTTACATTAAATTCAGTGGTTGGTAAAATTTTAGAGTCAATTATTAAGGATGAGGTTTCGGCGCACTTGGAAGCACATGATAAAATAGACTGAAGTCAGCATGGTTTTGCTAAGGGGAGATATTGCCTGACAAATCTATTGGAATTCTTTGAGGAAGTAACAAGCAGGACAGCAAAGGAAAGTTGGTGAATGTGGTTTACTTGGACTTTCAGAAGGCCTTTGAAAAGGCGCCGCACATGAGGATGCTAAACAAGATTAGACCCCATGGTATTAGAGGTTAGGATGGCTGACTTTAGAGATACAGCGGAGAAACAGGCCAATCAGGGGGGGAGGGGGTAGGAGGCGAGACGGTTGGCGAGACGTGGGGGGAACGGCTGGCGGGGCAATGGGGGGGGGGGGGGGGGGGGGGTGCTACCATCATCCCCCAAGCTTCTGTCATCGTTCATTGACGGCAACGGAAAGCCACAACACAGGTTCGGTTCCGCTTCACCTCCCCCTCCCTCTCCTCCTCTTCACCTTTAACGTCCTCGCCACCGCTTCGGCCGCTCTCGTCGTCCACAGGCTCCGTTGTCCGTGGGCTGACATCGTTCAGGACCGAGCCCGATTGCCGTCCCACCTCATCGGCTCTCCTTCTCGCCATGTTTATCCCGAGTTAAGGCCGAACCAGGGAAGCGGTGAAGGATGAGCAGGAACCGGCGGCTACCCGGCGCTGTTGCCCTCTCACCCAATAGCAAATATCATAGAGGAGCTCCTCTATGATCTTTGCCCAATAGGATCTTTGCTCTCACCTACCGCGAGTGCAGCAGGAGACAAGAGCGACGCGCACCAAGTGGCCGCGCCGGGAGCTGTGGCGCCGCCGTGGGCGGGCGGTTGCACTGTCAGTGAACACACTCACTCCACCCTCTCTCTGCTCTCAAGCTGTTTTGAATTGCCATCAACTACACCAAGGTCGTGGCATTTTTAAATATAGTATCAAAATATCGCCAATGCTATATGTTAAGAATTAGAAATGCTTCAATCAGACAGGACTGCTCTCGACGATAAAAGTATAGATAAGTGGCAATGTTACAAAATTTTGAGATTTAAAAAATCAAGTCTGCAATTTATTCCATCAGATAACCCATAAAAAGAAGTTTAATTTGACACCTAATTCACTTTCATATCTTCAGTATTAAAAAAGTTATGGCCATTTTCATACTGAAATTAGCATCTTGCTCCCTATTGCTTTTCCATTGACTTAACTCAAAAGCTGTGATCGAGGACAGTCAAATACCTGGGCATGTATATCTCTGAAGATTTGTCCTGGACCCAGAACATTGATCATAATGAAAGCCAAACTACGCCTTTACTTCTTTAGGAGATTCTGTCTTCTATAGATGTATGGTTGAGAGCATATTGACTGGTTGCATCATCACAGCCTGGTTCGGCAATTCGAAGACCCACGAACAAAAGAGATTAGAAAAGTGATGGACACCACCCAATCCATCACAGGAACCGGCTTTCCCAGCATCAAAGGGATCAATAGGAGGTACAGCCTCAAAATGGCAGTCAGCATCATCAAGTACCCACCACCCTGTCCACACTCTCATTTTACTCCGGCCACCAGGAAGAAGGTAAAGGAGTCTGAATACCTTGACCTCCAGGTTCACGAACAGCTTCTTCTCAATAACCCTCTGTCTCTTGAAAATTACAAACACTAACTAAACTATGAACTATGAATTGTCTTAGTTGCACTCAGGACTTTGGACTTTTTGCAATAATGTGTGTTTTTTTTTAATTTATTGATTTTTTCATTTATTATGCTAACAATGAGTACTGCGTTTACAGACCTGTTATACTGCTACAAGTAAGAATTTTATTGTTCCATTTTCAGTACATAAGAGTTAAACATTCTTGATCATCACAATTGAAGTTACAATGAATATAACTAAGCAATTTGAAAGGCAGTATTGGCAATGCATTGGGTTTTAATTGTTCAACTGTAGGGACCATCATAAAGGACACCTCACATTCTTGGGCATGTTAAAGGGTCTGCCCTGATGCAGGCTGTCATCATTACAAAGCAGCAAAGTGTGTTGATAGAATGTAGAAAGAAGGAACTGCAGATGCTGGTTTATACCAAAGAGAGACACAAAGTGCTGGAGTAACTCAGCAGGCCAGGCAGCATATCTGGAGAAAAATGATAGGTCAGAATCCTTCAGAAGGAAAAACTGTTGGTGATTTGGGTGGAAGTTTAAATTCAACACTGATGGTGATGACCCAATCAACTTGATGATTATTCAAGAAACATCAAGAAGCTTTTCTTAATCAGAGCCTGTACACATATTTGAATAAAAAGCATGGTAATGAAACGGAATAATTTATTGCAAGTAGAGGGTGTTTTAACATGTTGCCAACATATTTAAAGCAAGGGAAAAGATGCACAACATTAAAGTGCAAGGGGAAGCAGAAAGTGCTGACCATTCTGCAGCAAATGCATTTCCTGATAATTTGACTCAGGTGGAGGGTTTATTGTGCCAAACAAATGCTCAATGTGGACAAGACTGGGTTATTTTGGAATCATACATCCATATGTACAATGTATTGCAAGGAAGGAAAAGACTGTTTCAATACATAAAGCATCAAAAGAGAAACTGTTTGCATTACTTGGAGGAAACATGATGGAAACTGGGCCTTTGCTTGGTATTGGTTTATTATTGTCATGTGTACCAAGATACAGTTTAAAAAAAGGTTTGCTTGCTATGCAATCAAATCAGATAATACGATACAGTTTGAAAGGAAATCAGAACAGAAGTCCTGCAACATCTCTAGAACCAAGGTACACAAAAATGCTGGAGAAACTCAGCGGGTGCAGCAGCATCTATGGAGCGAAGGAAATAGGCGACGTTTCGGGCCGAAACCCTTCTTCAGACTGATGGGGGGTGGGGGGGGAGAAGAAAAAGGGAGGAGGAGGAGCCCGAGGGCGGGGGGATGGGAGGAGACAGCTCGAGGGTTAAGGAAGGGGAGGAGACAGCAAGGGCTAGCAAAATTGGGAGAATTCAACGTTCATGCCATCCGGACGCAAGCAACCCAGGCGGAATATGAGGTGCTGTTCCTCCAATTTCCGGTGTTGCTCACTCTGGCAATGGAGGAGACCCAGGACAGAGAGGTCGGATTGGGAATGGAAGGGGGAGTTGAAGTGCTGAGCCACCGGGAGTTCAGGTAGGTTATTGCGGACTGAGCGGAGGTGTTCGGCGAAACGATCGCCCAACCTCCGCTTAGTCTCCCCGATGTAAATCAGCTGACATCTAGAGCAGCGGATGCAGTAGATGAGGTTGGAGGAGATACAGGTGAACCTTTGTCGCACCTGGAACGACTGCTTGGGTCCTTGAATGGAGTCGAGGGGGGAGGTGATCTCTAGAACCATCTTGGAAGCATCAATTACCTTTTTACCTATTATAAATTACGACAACTTTTCCAGTTTCGCACTAGACATTCCTTTAGGTTCAATGGTTTGTCAGCCTTGAAAACAAACTTCAAGCTCTTTATGATCAAGTTCACATTTTTCAGCTCATTACCCAATGGTTCCTGGAAATATGTAAAAAGGGTTAAGCCATGTCATTAATACTGAGGCTGTATCACAATCTTTCACGTTTTTCAAAATAAATATTGCTCATAAAAACTTGTTGAATTTGTAAATGCATTAATATACATGACGGTATTGAAATGTCTTTAACAAAAGGAAAATATTCTGGAATTACAGAGAAAAGTGAGTTCAGCAAGAATGTGAAATCTAAATTCGGTGGGCGGCGCGACTCTCGTCAGCAGCGGCCTCTGCAGTCCGTCTGTGTTTTATTATTTTTTGTCTCGTTTTTATGTAGTTTTTGTTATTTTTTTTGTTGGGGTATGTGTGTGGGGGGAGGGGGTAACTTTAAAATCTTTCCCCTGCATGGGAAACCCGACCTTTTCTTTGTCGGGTCTCCGTTGTCGTTGGGGCTGCAACGTGGAGCGGCCTCCAACAGGAACGACCTGGGGTTCCAGCTGCGGAGCTGCCGACTACTCACCGTCGCGGGGCTGGCCGAGTCCGGAGCGGGTGGAGCTGTGGTGGAGTGCTGCTGCGGCCCGACCCCCGAAGATTCGGAGGCTGCAACTGCGGGTTTGGCGGACCGCGGCACCGGGAGCCCGCGGGTCCCTGCTGGGAGACCGCTTTTCGGGGCTTCCGCAACGGCGACTTCTCCCGCCCGAGTTGCGGGGGTTGAAGAGCACCTGAGCTGGGCCTTACACCATCGCCCCGCGCGGCTTGGAATGGCCGCGGGACTCTGCGAGCGCACGCCGGGGGCTCTAACACCAAGACCCGGTGTGCGACCTTGCATCACCCGGCGTGGCTTTAATGGCCGCGAGACAATCGCCATCGCCAGCCGGGGGCTTTGACTTTGACTCTGACTCTGACATCGGGGGGGGGGGGGGAGAGTGCAGTGGAGAGATAAGTTTTTTTTGCCTTCCATCACAACGATGTGATGGATGTTTGTGTAAACTGTGTTGTGTCTCGGGTCTTTTTGTTTTGTAATGTATGGCTGCAGAAACGACATTTCGTTTGGACCTCAAGGGGTCCAAATGACAATAAATTGAATTGTATTGTATGTATTGTATTGTAAAGAATTAAACATTAGAAAGATTGGAAAAATGTATGAGAATGAATGACAAATCTATTAACAGTCTAGTCGCCCTGTTGCAGGAAGGATGTGGAGGCTCTGGAGAGAATGCAGTGAATTACCTGGATTAGAGGGCTTCAGGTACAAGGAGAGGTTGGATGAATTTGGATTGTTTTCTCTGGAACATTGGAGGTTAAGGGGAGACTTAAAAGAAGTATTTAACATTTTTAGAGACAGATAGGTGAGATATTCAGAACCTTTCTCCCAGGGTGGAAATTTCCAACACACAGCTATAAAGTGAGAGGGGGGCAGTTATTGGAGATGGGTGGGGCAAGTTTTTTTTACACAGTTGATGGTAGGGGTCTCGAACACATTGCCAGGGGTGATGGTGGAAGCAAATACGATAGTGGTGTTTCCGAGGCTTTTAGATCGGCACATGGATCTGAAAGGAATGGAGGGATATGGATCATGTTCAGGCAGATGAGCAGTTTAATTTGACACAATATTCAGCACAAACATTTTGAGTCAAAGATCTCGTTCCTATGCTGCAATGTTCTATGTTCTCTGTTCTAAAAATAATTATCTCAATAGGCAAACACAACAAACTGCAAAAGGTTGAATCTTGAGCAAAAAGCAGTGCTGAAGGAACAGCAGGTCAGGCAGAATCTGTGGAAGTCCCAAATGTTTATGCCTTTGATGTTCATCACTCGTTCTCGAGTAAAACTACAACATCTCGTTAATAGCGCTGTGATGTGTGCAGAGGTGGTTGATTTTACTAGTCTCAGTTCAAAGGCTGCAGCATCATTGGTTCCTGAGTTTTTAGACTTTTTTTTCCATCTTTGCTTCCTCCATTCTAGCTTCGAGCTTTGAGAGTGAGTGAAATAAAAATAAAATTAACTTGCCTAAGTGTGAGAGTACTTTAGATGTGTTAAAAAATGTCCTGAAAAGAACACATTTTGACACATTGTTGTTGAACAGCGGTAAATGGTCATCAGTGTTATTGGGCAGAACAAGCCAATGTACATTCTTTACTCATTCAAGTTTTGAGAGAGCCGGGGAAACGTTACATTTGACGGAAAGAGTTGTGTGGAATAACAATAATTGGGAGAGAATAGATATATACAGTGCCCTCCATAATGGTACAAAGACCCGTTTATCTGTTTATGTATTTATTTGTTCATTTGTTTATTTGCCTCTGTACTCAACAATCTGTGATTTGTAATAGAAAAAAAATCACATGTGGTTAAAGTGTACATTGTCAGATTTTAATGAAGGCCATTTTTATACATTTTGGTTTCACCATGTAGAAATTACAGCATACAGCAGTGTTTATACAGTCCCCCCCCCCCTCCATGTTTAGTATTTTGTTGCATATCCTTTGCATGCAATAACTTCTTGAAGTCTGCAATGCATGAATATTCATGAATATCATCAAGCAACTGGGTGATGCTCTGCCAGGCCTGTATTGCAGCCATCTTTAGCTTATGCTTGTTTGGGGGCTAGTCCCCTTCAGTTTTCTCTACAGCATATAAAAAGGCATGCTCAATTGGGTTCAGATCATGTGATTGACTTGGCCACTCAAGAATTGACCATTTTTTAGCTTTGAAAAACTCATTTGGGATCATTGTCTTGGGATCATTGTCTTGCTGTGGAATGAACCGCCGGCCAATGAGTTTTGAGGCATTTGTTTGAACTTGAGCAGATATGTCTATACACTTCAGATTTCATTATGCTACAACCATCAGCAGTTGTATCATCAATGAAGATAAGTGAGCCAGTACCTTCAGCAGCCATACATGCCCAGGCCATAACACCTCCACCACTGTTTCACAGATGAGGTGGTATGCTTTTGATCTTGGGCAGTTCAAAGGTATCAAAGGTATTTTATTAGTCACATTCACATTCAGTCAGTTCCCTCTCTCCTCCATACTTTGCTCTTGCCATCACTCTGATACGTTAATCTTCGTCTCATCTGTTCACAAGACCTTTTTCCAGAACTGTGGTTGCTCTTTTAAGTCCTGCTTAAGTTATGAATACGCCGGAGTACCATCACCCGGCGAGAACATCGGGCGCCGTGGCGGCGACTGTGGAGGCCTCAATAGGCCCGACTATGGGTGGACAAGAGGATGGGGACTGGACTTTGTGCCTTCCCCCACAGTGGGAATCACTGTGGGGGGATGTTTTGGTGTTGAATTTCTTTATGAATACTGTGTTGGATTTTTATTAGTGTGCTGCAAGGACATCAGAATTTCCCCTGAATAAGGGGATTAATAAAGTATTTATCTATCTAAGTACTTCTTGACAATTTGTAACCTGGCCATCCTATTTTTGCAACTAACCAGTGGTTTGCATCTTACAGCGTAGCCTCTGTATTTCTGTTCTTGAAGTCTTCTGCAGACAGTGGTCATTGACAAACCGACACCCGACTCCTGAAGAGTGTTTCTGATCTGTCGGACAGGTGTTTGGGATTTTTCTTTATTATAGAGAGAATTCTTGTGTCATCAGCTGTGGAGGTCTTCCATGGCCTGCCAGTCCCTTTGCGATTAGTAAGCTCACCAGTGCTCTCTTTCTTCTTAATGATGTTCCAAACAGTTGATTTTGGTTAGCCTAAGGTTTGGCTGATGTCTCTAACAGTTTTATTCTTGTTTCTCAGTCTCATAATGGCTTCTTTGACTTTCATTGGTACAACTTTGGTCCTCATATTGATAAACAGCAATAAAAGTTTCCAAAGGTGATGGAAAGACTAGGCGCTGAGAGCTCTATTATACCTACATTAAGGAGGCATTTAAACACACCTGAGCAATTACAAACACCTGTGAAGCCATGAGTCCCAAACATAATGGTGCCCTGAAATGGGGAGGACTATGTATAAACACAGCTGTAATTTCTACATGGTGAAACCAAAATGTATAAAAACACCCTTTAATAAAATCTGACAATGTGTACTTTAACTACATGTGATTTTTTCTATTACAAATCTCAAATTGCAGGGTACAAAGGCAAATAAATAAATTACGGGTCTTTGTCCCAAACATTATGGAGGGCACTGTAACTACATCCATCAAGCTAAATGTTCATTGCTCCTCCCCATTGCACACTATCAAATGCATATCTAAAATATGCAACTTCTATTATTAAGAAGATGAAGGGCAGTTGTCACATGGAATCACCATCTTTGAGGTTCCCTCAAAATACATGTTCTACTTCCATCGATTACAGAGGCAATTTGGTGTATTGCCAAATACTATTTCAAACCAGTACAGGTGCACAGTAGAGAGTACACTCACCAGTTGCACCACTGCTTGGTTCCGTAACTTGAACATCCAGGAACAGAGGAGGCTCGATATAGTGGTGGATAGTGCCCCAGACCATCATAGGTACTGTCCTCCTTATCACACTGCCTCTAAAAGACAATTAACATCATCAAAGGCTCATCATCCTGACTATGCTTTCATCTCGTTCTTACTATTCAGAAGGTGGTATAAGAACGTGAAAACCGTGACCAGGTTCAATTGCAGTTTCTGCCCAGCAACTATCAGTCTCTTGAACAGTGCACAACACTAACCACTTCCTCAGCAACTATAAACTACTATTCACTTTTGCTCTATTGTGTTCTAGTAGTTACCTAGTATTACTGATTGTTAATTAAAAGCATTATGGATTATTGTATATTTATTTGTGTTTTTGTGCTAATGCACATGTAAAGCCGCAGCAAGCAAAAATTCCATAGTTCCGTTATCGGTAAATGGACAATTAAACACTCTTGAGAAACATATCCTGTCTTGAAAATATTGGTCTGTTCTTTCATTGTCGCTGCGTCTAAATTCGGAAGCACCCGTTCCCCAATTGTGAGAGTATCCTCGTCAGGACTGTGAAAGGTGAACAAACGTCTGCTCTGCCAGCTCCACCACACAAAAGGATTACGAGCCTGAAGAAGGGTCTCGGCCCGTTCCTTCTTTCCAGAAATGCTGCTTGTCCCCCTGAGTTACTCCCGCATTCTGTATCTATCTTCGGTGTAAACTAGCATCTGCAGTTCCTTCCTATGGCAGTATCCTTCGTCAGGGTTGTGAAACGTGTACAAACGCCAGCTCCACCAGCCCAAAGGATTTTCTGTTGATGTTGACTGTTCGCGTCATCCTCCAGCACCTGCGCATGCGAGCGCAGTGGACTACATTTCCCTGGCGACCACTCGGGGCCTCGGCGGATGTGGGTTGTTGCTGGCGGAAGCGGAAGGCGCTGAGTGAATGAGTGGGTGGGTTGGTCGGGCGGCTGGTGACGGGCCGCCTCGCGCCCATGTATCCGGCCTCGGCGCGCGACACTCTTCCTTTGGCGCCGGCGGCTGTTGAAACGCAGTTTCCATGTGCGCATCGCATCGGTGGGCCGCTAGCTGAGAGGCCGACTCCACACAGGCAGCAGGGCCACGGGTTCACACATTGTCGTCAATAAAAAAAGGAGAGGCGACGCGACATTTAAAACACAAATAAACATCGATTTTCCTCAAGAGCGCGACAGAGAAACTTCCCATGGATCCGAATAACATTATCGAGGCCCTGAGGGGGACCATGGACCCTGCGCTCAGGGAGGCCGCCGAGCGTCAGCTTAACGAGGTAACGAAACAATTGAAGGCCAGGCCCCGGCGACTGGCAGGTGACCGTGTGCGCTCAGGATGAAATCAAGGCCTGGGACCGACCGAACAGGCCTCGGCGACAGTGCCAGCGCTGCGTGAGCCGCGGCAGACCTTTTGCAAGATGTTGCGCCCGTGTAACCCCTCATGTTTTTGGAATCGGCGATATTGTTAGTGGTAATACGTGGAATCAAAGTTAAACTTGTCGTTTAGGGATTTGTTCTCAGTCCAGGCTATCAATGTCGCGTTTTCTCGTTCACGTATCCAGGGATTATGAGCTTTTAATGCGGACACAGCATTCGTTCCTGAGTTTCGGCAATACAACTGTCCTACTTGCCTGTTAAGCAAAATCATAGTTTTTAACGAATGTTTTCACCACGTGTACATTTCTTTTCTCTCTCGTTTATTGTCATTTCGCACAACTTCCGTCAATGGAACTTTTCCCCGTCTCTCTGTCAACACTTAAATGAGTAAAGAATAACGCTGATAACATGTTTTCCATTGTTCAACAATATAGGCCGGGGTGTTAGTAATTGGGGTAAAATAAGGAAGTGTTAGTTGTCACCGAGCCTTCACTTACAAGTTTGGGTATTTCATTTTTGCAAGTTACCTTTAAAAAAAACCATCTTGATCTCAAGCAAATTCAGTTTCATTCTCATGAGAGGTGACATTTCAGAACTGCTGATTCACAAAGCAGGTGTTGGGGCAGATGTAACTTGTGTTTTTTCGTTATCTCATAAGTTCTAATAGACACTTATTGGGACTCATTGAAATGATGTGGCTTGTCCTTGCGTTTTCTCACACAGAATTCTTCCTCTTTTATTTGGGGATAAAACTCATGGATGCTATTGACTTTATAATAAAATTAACACACCCCATCTCCAAGCAGAGAGGCGAATGATGTTGACTTTTGACCATGAGGATACTTCCTAAATTTGAATGGGCCATTGAGGATGGGAAGCAAGACCGTGATCCCATATATAAGATAAACCAATTAGAAATAAAAACAGGAAATACGGGCCATAAATGGGTCTGGGCAAGAGAAGGAATTAATATATGAATTGACGACTTAAGACATTATTGTACACTTATCCTCTTATTTTTAATCACTTATTATTCCAAGTTCTCAAATTCATTTTCATCGTGAATCAGTGTTTGATGTAACAAATTGTTTTGGAGAATTTTATGGTCCATTGTGTAAAAAAACAATGAATAACGTGCTGATAAACCACCGGTTCATATCTTGCTAAGAACAGAACTAGCCAACAGAATGTAAATTGACTGTAGCTTTTCAGTGAAGGTCATGTTCTAATTTTTAATCAATTATGATAACAGTAAAATTCAATACATTATGTATTTTGGACATGCATTGTATTTTTGAGAGAAAGGGCTGCCTATTTAATAGTTCTCTTGTGTTTTAATAGAAATTGATAAGTGTTGGGTCAACCTGATGAGAAATATATTTTCATGAAAAAGGATTATATTTCAGAACATTATTGGTGCAACCATGTGTTTAGTAATTTTAAACTTAAGCTACATGCTCATTTTTAAATCTGTTAATTCCTATTATTTCCTCTGTTAGACAAGAGGTTTTGTTTTGCCTTGTCATTTGCCTTTATCAATCACCTAAATCTTTTAATGCATATCTGCTTATCCAGTTTTGCGGGTGAAAAACCTATGTCGTAAATTTGTTTAGTATCTGCACAGGTAGTTGATCTGTTTCTAACATTTTCTACATTTCAAGTTCATAAGTGATAGGAGCATAATTAGGCCATTCAGCCCATCAAGTCTACTCTACCATTCGATCGTGGCTGATCGAAATGGCATGTTGGCCTTCATAACAAGAGGAGTTGAGTATCGGAGCAAAGATGTCCTTCTGCAGTTGTACAGGGCCATAGTGAGACCACACCTGGAGTATTGTGTGCAGTTTTGGTCTCCAAATTTGTGGAAGGATATTCTTGCAGTGTAGGTTCACAAGGTTAATTCCCGGGATGGCAGGAATGTCATATGCTGAGAGAATGGAGCGGCTGGGCTTGTATGCGCTGGAATGTAGAAGGATGAGAGGGGATCTTATTGAAACATCAGGGCGCGAAATTAACGGTTGCCCGGGTGCCAATGGCGACCTCAAGTGCCGCCGGGCAACCTAAAAGCCGTGCCTGCTTGGCAAGCACCCGGGACACCTATCGTTCAACTCTGAGCGGGCCCCCCTCTCTATCTCTCACTCTCTCTATCACTCTCCGTGTCCCGGCCACCGGTTCTCCGCTCTCAGTTGGCATGGCCAGTTGCCTTGCACATGCACCCTGCCACGGCATACACATCCTCCTGCACATGAGCACGGCAACTGGTCGGCGTCGGGCACTTTCTCTCTCCCTTTGCATTGTGGGAGATCTGGCTGCCATTGCTGTCCGTTCGTTGCTCGCCGCGACCGCTGAAAACCAATGCAGAATCACTCCCTGGAGCTGGAGTAACTCCCTGGTGTAGCTCTTGCTTCTTGGTTTCCTGGTGCTCCAAAAATATTCCAAATGGAATTTAAACTGGAGTGGACTCTCCACCTCCAAATATATATATCTATGGTATATAGACGCACTGAACTTTTATCTCCTGTTCTGTATTATGTTTACATATTCTGTTGTGCTGCAGCAAGCAAGAATTTCATTGTCCTATCTGGGACACATGACAATAAAACTCTCTTGACTCTTGACTTGGGCTTAAGCAAAAAAGGGTTCTTGGGAAATAAGAACTACCTTAAATTTAGTTGCATCTGGTTGGGTAACCATGGTAGGGTGATGACTATTCCATGCTTTAATTGTGCGGGGGAACTCCATGGAACAGCCAGCATCTCTGGATAGAAGAAATTGTGTGACGTTTTGGGTAGAGACCCTTCTTTAGGTTTCGTCTGGTTTTAGTGTTTTTAGTTTAATTTAAAGATACAGCATGGAAACCGGCGAGTCCACGCCGACCACCGATCACCCATACACTAGTTCTATCCTACACATTAGCGATGTAAGCCAAGAGTGTTTTATTCTCTCACGTCCCAGTTAGAACAATGAATTCCTTACTTGCAGCAGTACAACAGAATATGTAAACATAGTTAAACAATGTTATAAATGAGGAAATAAAACGGTGTATATTTTTATATGTAGAGGTAGAGATAGAGATATATACAGAGACAGGACTATAAAACCCTGGATGCCTGGACGTGACTCAGTCACTCTGCAAGATCGCGAGGGAGAGTCCACGACTCTCATTCTAAGCTGTGAATCAACTGACCTATGAGTCTGCAATGTACTTGCAATAAATGATTTGTTAGCCCTTCATGACAATGCCATGAGTGTTTTGGCCTGCTGCCCTACCTGTGCTTGAAACTGCAATGCTTTATTACGTCCGACTGTGTTTGGAAGGAATAAATGCTTTATTAGGTCCGACTGTTTAGTCCAAAAAACCCACTCATTTTGTGACTTCCACTTAGTGGACAGGTCACGCTGATTGCCTAATTTCCTGTGAGTGCAGAGGTCGCGCTGATTGCGTAATTTCCGGTAAGTGCCGAGGTCACGCTGATTGCGGAAGTGCAGCTGACTGCGGAAGCCTCAAAGTGGAACGGCTGCGCTCAGCCGTGTGAGTATTCAAGAACGTTTACTGCCATATATATGGTGTGTGAGTCAGTGAGTGTGTTTGTGAGTGAGTGTTTGTGTGAGTGGTCTCAGTGACTGAGCTGCCAGC